>NC_065539.1:12035000-12335000 GCF_932294415.1 Quercus robur
CCTAAATTCCAACCTGTGAGAAACAAAACAAATAGAGAAAACACACGTCAAAGAAAATAATCACACGCAGAAGACAATATTTACGTGGTTCGGCAATTTGCCTACGTCCACGGAGTTGCAGGGATTTCACTATTATCAGGGAAAATACAATAGTGCACAAAAACACTCTCAAGAAACCCAAATCTCAATTACACCTTAGCACTCTCTCACAGAAAAAATAAGAATAGAAGCTGGCTGCCTCTCTTTTCTCTCATGCGGCTTGCTAACTAGGTTAATTGGAATTTTTTCTTTAATCTCACGGCTGCACTTACTTCACAAAACCTAATATATATATATATATATATATATATATATGTCAAAGTCGGCTAAAAGGTGGGTTACTATTCCAAATAGGACTTGGTCAAATAAGGTGGGCTTGTGGCAATTCAAGCCACACACGGGCCCTACTTCAACAGTTATCACTCACAAAGAATATTTAAACTTATCTCATCAAAGAAGAGAATGAAATAATAGAAAGAATGTGTCGGAGAAAGATACAATGAACTTAGCAGGTTGGAAAAGCCAAATAGCTATAGTGAATGCATGCAAGTCCTTAAATTTATGAAAAAGGGTGCATCCCTCCTAATAACACAAAAGTGTCTTTGGGTATGTTGGGACCTTAGTGGGATATCTCACATGGTGTATTTACTAGATGTGGTTTGACCCTTTAAAAAATTTCTTTCTTTATTCTTGCTTTGGATTTGAATCGGATAGATGGGAGAAATGGCTGTTTGTGAGGCATGATCCTTGAGACATGAACACTTCTATTATCCGACCCTGCCTTGGGAGGCAACCTACCTCACCCACCAACTGTCTTTTCTCTCTCACATGCTGCAGGGAAAAAGAAAAAGAAAAAGAAAAGCAGATTAAAAAGAAAAACAGAAAATTAAGAGAAAGGTTGTCTTTAATTAGTTTCTTTATTATTCCAAAGGTTTCTACTCCCCAATTTCTTCATTATGCTCTATTATTGATGAAACATTTTTTTGTTATACTCAAGAACTCATAAGTTATTGCGCACCTTTAATTTGATGATTACCCTACAAGTATAAAGTTCTTGTGAGATGGGAGGTAAGAATTGAGATTCAAGTCTCCAGGAGAAAATTCCACAAACATATATATTTTGATTAAGTTAAAGAAAAATTTATATCTTATATTAAAAAAAAATGATAAAAATTCCAATCCTAAAGTAAATAACATTTACTTACAAAATTTATTGAGCAATCGAAAGCATGCTATAAATTGACCTTTATTTCTTTGATAAGATTTTGTAGTTTACTTTTACGAATAGTCTAGATCTTGGTGTTATGCAATTGTACTTGGGAAAAAACAATTGTAGGTTATATAATCATTTTTTTTTTCCCTTGTTTTTGCCCTATAAAATCTAACGCTTAGCTGTTTGACTTGTTTCTTTTAGTTGCTCTTCTTCCAACAAGTAGATAATTACTAAAATAATTTGAATACGAAAATTTTAAATTAAAAGATGGTAATAATTCAAAAAAAAAAAAGTGCCACTTAATTACAAATAGAAAGAAATTATGTGGGAAATTTATATCCCTTGGATGATTTTTTTTTTTTTTTTTTTTTTTATGTTAAAATATTAGATCTAATGATTTTCTCTACTATTTTTTATATTTTGATGCTTCAATTACCAAACCTTTTTTATGAGCAAATAATCCAAATATCAGATTATTTAATTTAAAAAAAAAAAAAATCCTTCTAAAATTATAATTTTGATAATGCCCCTGCTAATTTCGGTACCTATTCTACCAAATAAATAAATAAATAAACCAAAGTAAATTAATATTGTAACAAGCACGTACACTCAAAAAGTTCTATAGCATAAGGTTTCCTATATTTATACGAATATTCTCACTGATGCCATAGAGATTTTATAAAAAGGAAACAAATCTCAAAATAGTACAAAACTATTTAGGAAAACAAAACGTCAGGATTAAATCCAACCGATACACTATATAAATTTTCCAAAATATCCATAATCTTCTTGTTTTCTTCACATAAATCTCGATCTACGTTGTTCTTCACTTTAACTTTGTATGGGCTTGCCTCCAGTTTAAAAACCTAGCTTATTTTACTATTTAGCTTATTTTTGCTATTATTCATGGCCCTACTATACTTTTTAGTATTATTCATGAATCTTACTGTACTATTTCAGCTAATTTTTACTTTTATTTACAGTACTTTCAATAAAAAAAATTCAATTTCAGCAAAATAAGTGGATCCCAAACAGACCATTTATCCTCATTAATTAGACCTTTGTGATTTGCTTTGTTGTATTTTGAATTTTTGATGGGTCATCCACACGTGTGTCCAGTTTACTCCCCATAAACTCATCTTCCTCCAATCGCGTTGCTCCACTGACGAAGCCTCCTTTTTTTTTTTTTTTTTTTTTTTTTTTTTTTTTTTTTTTTTTTTTTTTTTTTCTGCAAGTCCTGTCTCCCACATCCTAAAAAAAAAAAAAAAAAAAAAAAAAAAAAATCAAATGCCGTGTTCCTAGACCCTCAAAAGCACCGGTTAAACAATAATGGCCGAGTAATTTTCTTTTGGACTACGCAAGGTACTTGTATAAGAGTGAGTTCAAAAACAGGTATAAAGCCTTCATACACACTACAAGAGTTACCGGCTTTTGTAGTGGGTAAGTTGTGTGTGTGTGTGTGTGATGTCTGTTTGTGTTCCTTCTCAAAAAAAAAAAAAAATATTGTGTAAATAAAACAAAATAAGCATTTGAAAATAACATAACACACAATATAGTTATTAACCCGGATAAAACTAATAGAACAGCTTGTCCTAAAGTAAAATCACTTGAAGAACCTTTCAAAAAAAAAAAATCTATTATAATAAAGACAAGTTTACAAATTTAGAACAAAATTTTTGTCCCTAGACTCTATAATTTCAATAGATTAAATTACTACAGAAACCTTCTACAATTTCAAAACTCTTCTATTATATAAATGCTCCATGGATGATATACTTGCAATCACAACTGGAACCTCCGACTGGCTCTAAGAACCTCTTGAAGATTTGATTCATAATACCAAGTTTATGATTGGAACTATGACTTCAGCTTCTTCATCAACTAATCTTTAGATTTACTTGAATGCCTCTAGTATGGTGAAAATATATTGAGATAAAATTAATTATATATAAAGCATAGCTGAGCAAACAATGTTTTTCTTTCTCTAAAAATCCTATTTTCGCGTTGTTGTTTTTTGTTGATTGTGCAATCTCTTTTGATAAAAAAAAGTGTCAAAAATCCAAAAACTTGACACTAAAGTACAGAACTTGGCAACAATCTTTTCTTTAGAAATAAACTACTTAAACCATTTACAAAATACATTTTGTTCATGGTTTACCAACCTAAACAAAGAACTTATTATAGATGAAAACATGGGGGAGGGGGGTTTTAGGTTGAGTTGAGTTAAGATTTAATTTCATTTTTGGTGAATTAATTTTGGAAGGTATTATTGTTTTTGTTTGTTTGTTTTTAATTTGGAATCTTAGAAAAACCTAAACGCACGAAGTCGGTTGGGAGGGCCTAACAATGCAATTTGGAAGGATTTGGACAGAAGGATTACCTTGAAAATGGTTAAATTTAATAGACTATTTAAAAAAAAAAAAAAAAAAAATAAAAATTAAATGACTAAATTGAAAACATGTTAAAAATGAAGGTATAATTTGTAATTTTGTCTAGATATTTGTTTGTTTTCGCTTCTTCTCTCAGGTCACACCCTCCTCTTCATCCAATAATGTATGAAAGGTTCATGATATTTCCAAACAGTCAAATTCGGTAAAAGTATTTTTTTTTTACTTTAATGTATTTGAGGGGGAAAAAAAGTTATTTTCCATGACACATACACTTTAACCTACCATTAATAAGTCTTTAAAAACGACTTTTATAACTTTTGAGATATAAGTATCTTCGCATACACTGTTTAGAGATCTAAGAAGAAAGAACTTACCTAACAAAATTAGTAATATATTGTAATTATTTTTTTAAAAAAAAACACCAAAATTACTTCTCTCTTTTTACTTATAAGAGCATCCACAGCAGTGGAGCTAAAAATTTAGCTTTTTAGCTCCACCAAAAGTTCATTTATCTATTTTATCTACACATATGCTGCAGCAGTGAATCTATTTTAGCTTTCAACATAATAAAATAATATAAATATCACATTAAAATAATATAACTACTACAATAAAATAATATATCCTACTAAAATTAAAAAAAAAAACATCACAGCACCGACCATAACCACTCTACCATCAGCCACAGCCACCGCCGCCGCCGCCGCCGCCGCCACCACCACCACCACCACCACAGCAAGGAAAAAAAAAAAAAAAACCCACAGCACCACAAAACACGACACAACCACCGCCAACACAGCACCACAAAACAAACCCCCAGCATACCACAAAACAAACCCACAGCTACAAATCACAAATCGAACCCACCAAACCCAAATCCAGCTACCCAAACGTCGAGGGACCAGAGTTGAGCTTCAATGGGAGTTGAGAGACCGGAGTTGAGCTTCGGTGACGTTGGGCTTCGACGGCGTGGGTCTGAGGGACCGGAGTTGAGCTGACGTTGGGCTTCGGTGGCGTGGGTCTGAGGGACCGGAGTTGAGCTTCGGTGACGTTGGGATTCGGCGGTGTGGGTCTGAGGGACCGGAGTTGAAAGAGTGAATGGAGAGACTGAACCGGAGTTGAGAGAGTGAATGGAGAGACTGAACCGGAGTTGAGAGAGTGAATGGAGAGAAATGAGCTTCAGAGAGGAGATGACAGTGAATGAGAGAGAGAGAGAGAGAGAGAGGCACGGATAAAACAATGAAAAAGAAATGAGCAAGTGGAACCAGTGGAATAAAATAATAGAAGCTGGGTGATAAAATAATATTTTTATTTTTAGCTCTAATGAACAGTGCACATCTATTTATAGATGTGCACTGTAGCAGTGGAGCTAAAAAAAATGGATTTAGCTCCACTGCTGGAGCATTATTTGAGCAGCAGTGTAACTAAAATTTAGCAATATAGCATTATAGCTACAATGCTACAAATACTGTAAGATAAAATGAGAATATTCAAAACCAAAAAAAGGATTTCTCATATATTTCAACTTTTCCATTCTTACTTTCGGTAAAATTATTGTGCCGTACAGGCACATTGCACGATGAGCCCAACGTATCTTCTACCCATCAAAACTTCTTTCTCTTCCTCATTCCCTTCCTAGATCTTCTTGCTCTATGTTCTTCGCTTTCCTCAACGTGTAGTTAGGATTTGGTTACTCTACTATTTTCTCTCAATTCCAAACGTTTTATTTTTTAGCTGGGTGTGCAATAAGCTTTGGCTTAACCGAGACAATGGGTGATTTGTAGATTGTGTATAACGACTTGGCTAAGATCAATTTTGTCTTTGATATCCTGTTAATGTTGTTGGGTGATTGAAAGAAATAAATGGAAAAAGTGGAAGCAAGACAACAATTTTAACTAGGTTCAACTTAACAACCTAAATTCATTAGTAAAGTCTCTTGATGATTATATTTTTTTAAACTAAGATTTTATGTTACAATAAACCCAATCTATAAATTACTAGAAAATAATAGGTTATTGTTAAACTAACATATTGTTAATTTATTAATCCTACAAGTGCATGAATTTACAATTAATTTGAGACTCGTGAACCATAATATATATAATAATAAAGAATTAGAATTCCAATCTTCCTATCCTATTATTGTTAAATGGAATTATCACAAAAAACCTCCGACTACTTTATTCCTCTCCTGACATCCAAACATAGGCTAAGAGCATTGCTGAAATATATTGAGCCATTTTCTTATGTATAGTTAGCATGTATATACTACTTTTTTTCTCTTCTATTTATTAATTTTCATAACAAATCACGTATAATATAATTGAGTAATACTAAGGATACCACAATTTTACTA
This sequence comes from Quercus robur, assembly GCF_932294415.1. Lineage (NCBI taxonomy): Eukaryota > Viridiplantae > Streptophyta > Magnoliopsida > Fagales > Fagaceae > Quercus > Quercus robur. The sequence goes on from NC_065539.1 coordinate 12,040,999, forward strand.
TATAAAACTTATAAATTAATATATGACCGATCATTAAAACAACAATTTAAACATTAATTTCGTCAAAGTGGTTAAATCCCACCAATTACATTCATTTAACGTTAACACACTAATAATATGATAAATTAAGAAACTACATTTTCTTTACAGGCCCACCTATAGACCAATACTATCACTCCTACACCATACATGCATCTATCAATAGTACTTTCACCCTGCTCTCTCACCAAGACATTAGATCTGCATAGACCCCACCATTTGAGCAGCCTGGCCGCTGGTAAGCCTTCATCAAAGTAGCGTAATTCACACTACCTCTCGTCATCCCAACTGCAGGTAAACCAACTCCATTGATTGTCCTATTAGCCTCGGCTTGTTCCAACTTTTGCACTTGTTTCTTCAAGAACTTCATGTAATGTATAGCCTCATCCAACATCGAAGCCGTGTCCATTTTAGACCCACCAGGAACAAGCCTTTGCAGTATCCTTATCCTCTCACTAATCCTTTCCCTCCTATGCCTCGCTGCCACGCTCTGTGGATCCTTTGAAATCTTCACGTTCCTCCGCTTAGGTGGCTTGATTGATTCCGGGTCTACGTGAATAGGTTGCATCGCAGCTATCCGGAAAATCATCTCTCTCATTGCTGCCACTGAGTTCTTCTTCTCATATGAGTTTGCAAGTGATATTGCACCAACATTATTGAAACTGAATCTTCCTGACATCACATGGGGTTGAAGAGATGGTGTCATGGGGTCCTGAATTGGAGTGCCCATTAATGGTATGGAGGAACTTGGGTTTATCAATGTGTGTGGGACAGGGGCTACATTTGGGTTATGGATTATGGGTGGTGTGGTGGTGGTAATGTTACTAGTGCTTCCACTGGTGAATTCGATTTCTGGGTATGTAGGAATGGGAGTGTTATGGAAAGGGTCACAGAATTCAGGAAGCTTTTCCATTTGCATCATCATTGTCATCACGTCCATGTGATCCTGATCTGTTAATGATTTTAGCATGTCACCATCCATATTGTTGCTCACACACCCTTTTATTAACGCTCGCACCCCAATAGAAGAGAGACAGAGACAGAGAAAGAAAGGTATAAAGTCACAGAGCAACAGAGGTATGGAGGAGGAGACAGTGGAGTGGAAGAGTCTTATAGGGTTTTATTATTATCAGAGAGAGATAAGAAAGTTGAGAGAGAATAAAATAGTGATAGAAACTGTAGAATTATCTCTAGAACCGACCACCAATGCTATAGCAGGCTCACTGTAAGTGGGAGAGAGGGACTTTATTTATATAACAACTAGTGACTTAATATTTTAATCTTTGGAAACATATGGAAGAAAAAATCTCAACTCATTTATGAATGTATTTATGGCCTCTGATAAAGACCACACATCGTTGTGGGGAGACGGGGATACCTCTAAGTATTGTCTCAACCATCTGATCTAGAGCTCAAATTAAAGGTCAATGTTGCATGGATATGGTATCAATGGCAGATTTTGAATTAGCTAGGTCGACTCATTGGAGGGCTTAGATTAAAGGTATGTTTCAATGAAGGTGCATGCATGAACCATTTCTCTTTCAAAGTTATGATTCTTTTGACTGAAATTTTGTATTTGCTTTGCCTTCAAATTTTATACTTTCTGATTAAAAAAGAAAAATAAAATGGCCTAGGAACCCCACTGTCACATGAAATCTGTCAGAAGAAGAATCTTCCTTCCCCAAAACATTTACGCTATATATGTTTTGGATTTGGGGGAAGGAGATAGAAAGGAAAAGAAAAGGAGAGAAAGAAGTAATTTTCCTTATTTGGTTAGGAAGTTGAGAGAAAGGGGAAAAAAAAAGGGAGAGAAGAGAAGTAAAAAGAGGAGTTTTGGGATTATTTTAAATTTTTATTATAAAATTATCAATATGCCTTTCTATTATTTTATTTTTTTCAAATCATACATTAATTTAAGGGAATAAAAGTATATATATAAAAAAAATCTTTCTAAGCTATTTAAAAACCAAAAAAGGGAAATAATTTGTTTCCTTTCTTTTCTTTCTTACATCCAAACGCATATAGAGAAAGAGAATTCATTTTTCATTTCCTTTCTCTTTTTCTTTCCTTGATATTTTATTTTTTCTTTCCTTTCGTGCAACCAAACATATATATCCAATTTTGTAATTTATTGAAGTGATCCAAAGGTAGAAAATAGAAAAATAAGAACAAAGTTTCTCTCCAAGAAACTCTACAAACACCTCATATATTTCTATATTGAGTATGAATTTTGAAAATCTAACCGTTAGATTGCATGTTTTTATTATATTCTTCATGCATGTAAAATTTCAAGAAGATCAAAGATTAATTGCTATCTTATCAAATAAATATTAAAATTTCAAATTTTTATGATCTAAAATTGTATATACAAAATAAGTTTATTAATCGAATAGTATATAATATTCCATTTAAAATTTGATATGCATGTTAAGAACATAAGAATCATGAAATTCAACGGTTAGATTTTCAGAATTCACAAAAAAAAAAAAAAAAATATATGAGAAGTTTGAAAAGTTTTTCTCCAAACTAGTTGAAGAGATATTTTGTTCAAAAAATAATATTAAATTTATGAAAAAGATGTGGGTAAAGCATATTCATACTTTGAAAATATGAGAAAAAGTGAAAAAAAAAAAAAAAAAACTCAAAAAGCAATATATAAAAATTAAAAAGCAAAAAAAGTTACTTATAAGCTAATACAAAACGCAGGCAAAATTATTCTTGTTTAGCTGCCGGTGCAACTCATATCATGAGGAAGCTGTTGGTGCCGGTGGTAACATATTCTGGTGTGTCAGTGGCTTTATCTGATATAATATTTTTTAAAAATAATCTAGAGTGAAGTGAGTAGGGGACCTAGTATACAGTAAGTAGAGCTTCATGATGGCTTGCTATTTGATCTTACTACTGCTCCATCGGCACGCTTTTCGATGTAGATTAGGAGCTGGCAGTGATGCTGATTGCTCAAACCCAATCCTCACCCCTCCCCACTTAACAAAAAAATGACCCTTCTGCTATATAAGTTAGAAAATGAATTCAGAGAAAAGAAGAAGAAGAAGAAGAAAGAAGAAAAAGTCAGTTACTGCGGTAATAATTTTGTATAATAATTTTGTACTGATCATAAATTTATTGCTAAAGTTTACTGGTACACAAACTTGGCATTCTTGAACCGGCTTTTCAGTTTTCACGAAAATGCTTCACGGCAGTATGGAAATCTTTTGAAAATGTTTCACGACAGTATGTTTCAAGACAGCTGATCAATGCGAAAAATATGAAAGCAGGCAAGTGAATTTGCAGCATTTTAAATATGATTATTACTGTCCAAAATTAATTAATTAATTTTTTTTTTTTTTTAAAATTTAAGGAAGGCTCATGTAATGTGAATGAATTCTCTATGATGACCACCAGATCAGATCAGAAGGGCTTCATACTATGACAAGTGCAGATTAAAAATGAACGTCATCTTAAAATGTGAATCTTACGTACAATAGATTATTATGATAACAACAAAAGAGTTCCTATTACATAAGAGTAGTTTTTTTTTTTTTTTAAATGTTTTACTTAAACATATATATACACACACATGTGTAAGACTTAATTAAAACTGTAGAAGAAAAAAAATCCCCCTATTTTATCATGTTTCTTAACATTAAGAATTTATAAAATATATATTTTTATAAGTTTTATAACATTAAAATATCAATATATATATATATATATATGTATGTATGTGTGTGCATTTATGTATGTTCACAAATGCATGGAGACATAAATATTAGTTATAAATCTTTGTCCTCCAAACTCAAATCATGACTCATCGTCTGACGAGAGCAGATATTTGAATCCCTCTCCTTTATGGTTGTAACTATTTAATTACAAATAATTAAAAAAAAATTATTTAAAACATATGCAGTTGTTTTTAATGGGGTATCTTTCACTATGTTTCATTATGGGTGCACCACTTTATCATCTCAAATATGTATAATATATACATATTTGTCACTATTATATCTAGTATAACAATATCTGCTAGTGATCCATTAATTAATTATTTTTTATTAGATGTTTATTTTGACAAATCTATCATTTTATTATATTTCTTTTTATATTTTTTAGGTTTTCAAAATTTAAAGATAATACAAAATAAATAAAAAATTATCTAGTTTATTGTACATAAAAATATGACTTTATTAAGCTCATTGTATTTATATAATTTATATTTTTTTTGAGAATTATTTATATAATTTATATAGTTGCACTGTGTGTAATTTTCATTAATGTTATATTATTCAATAGTTGTATATTGAATGTGCTTATTAACAAATCTAACATTGGATTATATGGTCTCCTCACATTCTACATACACGCAAAATATCAAGGCAATTAAAGAGTAATGTCTATCCCATCTGCAAATGGTTTAAATGCCAATTTTTCTAAACTTTCAAAATTAAATACAAAACATGAGTTATATGGATTAATAGAGAATTTTCCACAATGGCAAAAGCCCAATGAAGAAAATAAATAACATCTAACTGATGAGAAATTTCACATATATGTTGAGAATATAAAAAACATTTAATCCAATAGTGTGGTTATAAAATATTAATACAAAAAAAAAAAAAAAAAATTATGAGGTATATAACATTAACAGAGAGTTACACCCAATATGCATGCATAATATCAAGACAACCAATGAGTAATAATTATCTCATCTACAAAAGGTTAAATTTCACTTGTTTTCAACTTTGAAATTATATACAAAATATGAGTTTTATGGATTATTGGGGGAATTTTTTGCAATGGGCAAAAGCCTAATGAAGAAAGTAAACTTTATCTAATTGACAACAAATTTGTGTTAAAACATAAAAAGAAAAAAAAATGTTATCTAATGGTAGTATTTATGAATATTAGTACAATAAAAGTTATCTATTGGTGTAACATTAAGAGAGAGCTACACTAAGTTTAACTTAATCTTGAACTACATATATATATATATATTTATTTATTTATTTATATTTCTTGTCAATCAAATGTTATTTGCTATTCGATCAACAAATACATGTTTTATGTATAAAGGCAACTGGTATGCTGCAATAATCAACAGCAACATGTACATTTGGTAGATGAACAGTGAGGCTTTGTTTTTTTCCATTATCTAAATAGCAGGTATATATGCTCTGTAAATGAACATACGTTTACCCAGACTGCTAAGGGACCCATTTGAAAATGAAAGAAAACATTAACTTGTAGAGATAATATAAATAATAATGAGAAAGCACAATGAAGAGATAATTGCAGAGCTCAAAGGGTGGTCCCAGTTTTTTTTTTCTCATCATATACAAGCAAATCCCTATTCCTTAGTCTTCAACCCAATTGGTTAGTTTTACTTTTACCAAAAATGCACAAAACAATGATAATGCAACCTTTCTGATTGTCTGGGTTTCTGGATTGCATTTAATTTTACCATTACTACGCAATCAGATTGCCTTTTGCTTTGGTTTTCATGCTATCATCATCGATCATGGCTAAAGCAACTTTTTCATCAGCAAAAGTAAGCATGACACAGCTTTGAAACCGTATTCGTTGACAATAAGAACTTTTGAATTGGGACGGTGCACGGAGTCTAAAAAACTTTCAACTCCATGTTGCACTAAAATGGCAAGTGCTTCATCTACGCGCTTTCAACGAATGTACACACGGTGCAGAGCTAGCTAACTCCCAAATTTAAAGCTCATGGAATTAATTCACATAGCTTTGGACCATTGGATGATAAAATAGTTAAAGTTGCTAAGGATGGAGTCAATAACTTAGATTGGACTAATAATACGCAGACAACGCCTAGATCTTTCTGTTCTGCCATCCATGCATATAGGACGGAATCTATGACAATGAGAGCAAGAGAAAAATGGACCACAATGGTTCGAATAAATCGTGATAATTAATCAAAAGACATGATTGAGTCTATGCCTCTGTAGCAATAGTTGTCATGATCTCTAATAAAGCCATGGCGGCACTGATAAGCATGAGACACATGACATATTGATATAGACGTTGTCGATTGAATTTCCGTTGGAGATTCCGACGGCAAAGTAAAACTCAAATGGGTTATTTTAAAAAAAGACAAGGATTTCTCAGGAGAAACAGAGGGAAACGTACGTAGCTAATGGAAAGTTGTTCCATATGGCATGATAGTAAAGATTGCTTGTACCTATGTCTTTTTATTCTGTCAAAACAACTTCGAAACCTTGAGAAAGACTCATTCTCACATGTAGGAAACCATTTCACATAGTTTCTGTTTGGATATATCTTGTAATTTTCGATAACTTATTTGTAGAGTAATGATATAAAAAAAATATAGTTTTTGGTAATTTTAAGGTAAATGTATGATAAATGGCTTAAAATTAAAACTTATTTCAAATCTTTAGTTCCTATTATGTTATATTAATTAACCACTCCTCATATGTATGTTAAAAATAATTAGTATTGTAAAAAAAAAAAAAATTAACCTCTCATTTTTCTTATTAGTATTTATTAGTGTGAAACTTTAGTATTCAACTAACCACACAACTTATTCGTGAATATTCCAATAAAATTCTAGTAGGTTCTAGGTGGGATCCAATAGGAAATGAGCTTCAGCTAAGAAAATTTATTTATTTTACTTATATTATTTTGGATTGGCCATTAAAAACAAGCCAATATTCTATGATGTAGCAACTTGCTTTTATAAGTACTAGATTAAATGATAATGATGAACTCAGAATTATTATAATTAATATAAACTCAACTTAAAAGAGCAAGGTTTTTATGTAATTTGGTTGCGAGAATTTTTATGCAATCTAATACATGGAGTCAAAAAAAAGCATTTATATGAATTATTTAAGTAAGTTGCATCAAGCATGATTCATTAAAAATGTCATATGACGTATGAATGATTTAATAAAAAAAACCACCATCTAGTGGATTGCATAAAAATTCTTACAACCCAAGTTGCAAAAAACATTTTCCAACTTAAAATAGATGAACAAAATCAGAAGATAATAAGATAATTTATTATTATTTGGATTTTTTTTTTCCCTATTTCAAATTTGAAAAATAAATAAAGGCTAGCCCAACGGGCCAACATGACACACATGATTCATTACTATCGATCATTCATAAGACTAAAAGACAAAAGTAATAATAATAATAATTAAATACGTCGGGCAAGCAAGCGCCTGTGGCCTAATGGATAAGGCGTCTGACTTCTAATCAGACGATTGTGGGTTCGAGTCCCACCAGGCGTGTCCTCTTTCTCCAAACCCTTTTTTTTTTACTCGAATTCTGATTGCTACACCTGGATGAAGAATTACTATGCCAACACTTCGGCCCAGTGTTAAGCCCGTCTTAAAGCATTTGGGCTGAGATCAGGTTTACCCAATTCAACAACCATGCAAAAAATAAATTACCCAGCTCAGCCTCAAATCATTAACTGAGAACGTCAATCGAGCTAGATTGCACTGCAAATAAAACTCGGCCCAATATTTGGGGGGGCCTTCATGGCAACTACTCGGTCCAATAAACTCCTATCCTTCCTTTCCCTCGCTCAAAAAGTTTTTGTCCAAACAGTTGGACCCATTGTGTGTGTATTTGGTCAATATCGATTTCCGTGGCTTGAAAAATCCCCCAGATAAAAATTCTGTTATTCTCACAAATACAGATAAAAATTTTGCTGGATGATTTGTCCTTGGTTCGGCCCCTACTGCTCACTTATGTTAATGTAATTTTAAAGGATCAAGCCTAGCTTGATGATGTTTCTCTGTTGTAATTTTGCCCTCTATTTCAATAAAACTTTTTAGAGAATACCATGATTTGTTGAATCCAAAGTTCATACGCCAAGTTATCAACCCTTGAGAGTTTTATTATGACAATTTGGGTGTGTGTTATAAGAGTCTTCGGCCCAACTCTAGTTCTATTAATTAACTAATTCATTCCTCTTTACAATATTTAAAAAAAAAAAGAAAAAAAAAAACCCTTTAGAGTCCTGCTGGGTGGATGGTACGCTGAGATGCAATGTTTTTTTTTTATTTTATTTTTATTTTTTTTTGATAAATGAGATAAAATTTCAATTTTTAGGTCTATTTCATTCCAATTAGACTTTATCATTTAACTCAAAACACCAATTAAAAATTTGAAACCTAAGGCCACGTTTGGTTTGCAAGGTTTTCATCACTCACTTTTGCTGGGACCTATACCACTACTTATTTGGCTTTGTTTTATTTTCTTACCTTCCATCACTCGTAACTAAAAAAAAAAGAGTTAAGAGTGAATGAAAATGAAAACAGTTTTTAGGAGTTTCTAGATCTTGAGTTATGAGATTTGATGGCAATCTTGTAATTCATTAGAGCCAAGTGGGTCCCACCTGTATGTCTAGTCACATTAAATGCCAGAGAAGTAATGGGCACCAACAGTCATATGGCACTGTTCACTTTTAGCTTTAATGTTTTTCCCTTATTTTTCTCATTCTTTTTTTGGTAGAAAAGGAATACATAATAAAACTAACCAGCAACCAAAATATCAGGACAAAGCCTGTTTACAGACCGGCCACAAACATCAGCCTCCAAAATAGTAAGCAAGTCCATAGGTAGACTAGAAAAAATAGAAAAATCATTCTCAAGGGCTGTGCCTAGCTTAGCTAAGAAGTCTGCACATCTGTTGGCTTCTCTGTAGACATGCCTGACTCTTGCTTGGGGGATCTGAGTAACTAAGTGCTTGCAGTTTTCCATAATAGAGGATATGATAGTATTCGTGCAGCTTTGGGAATTGAAGGCATCCACCACGGCTTTTGCATCCAACTCAATACAGACAGCTTGGGCTTGAATTTGCAGACAAAGAAGAAGGCCGTCCCGGAAGGCCCATAACTCCACCAAAAAGTTGGTAGCAATGCCGATCTTCCTTGCAAATTCGATTATCCAATTGCCATTACCATCTCTGATTAAACCACCTCCACCAGCCAGCCCAGAGTTTCCTGTTGCCGACCCATTCGTGTTAAGAGTCAACCAACCATTCCTTGGCTTCTCCCATTTTACACTCTTCAAGATCATCCTTTTAGTAGCTAGATGATTGCAAGCACAAAAACCAAACTCCAATGCACAGTCCAAGATTACTTTAGCCAAATTCGGATTTAGAGTTTTATTCCTAAACACATGTTGGTTCCTATCTATCCAAATCATCCAAATAGCAAAAAGATAAACCTGGAACCAGTGAACATGACTTGAGCTGTGATGTTGATCTGATTTAGCAGTCGAACTAAGCCATTCTTGCAAATTATGGTTAGAAAAGAAGGAGTCTGATGTCTGTTTACCTAGCTGCAACCATATCCTCTTGCTTATAGGGCAATCACGCAAGGCATGAAGGATGGACTCTACTTCTATGCGGCAACGAGGACAAACGACCTCAACCTGAACTCCTTTAGCCATCAAACAATGATTCACTTTGATACTATTATGCATACACTTCCATAAAAAAGCTTGAATTCTTGGCATGGTCTTTAATTTCCAGATCCAATTGCCTTTAAAAGGAGCATCCCCTCTGGAATCAATGGTTAGAAGATAAGCACTCTTGAGATCAAAACCTCCTCTCGGCAAGAATTTCCATGCTAATTTGTCCTCCACTCTGGTAATTAGAGGAATGGGTGTAGCTTTAAGCTCATTAATGATCTCATAAGGAAGAACCATCTGTAGAATATTTCAATTCTAGATGCCTGCACTGTCTACAACATCCTTGAATTTTAACTTCGAAGATTCTCAAGTTTATGGACCATGAATAGTATTCCTCAATGGACCAAGAGTAGACCAACTATCATTCCAAAAATCAAGCTTGCTTTCAAAGCTAGGCAGCCATCTAATTCCCTTCCTAAAAGTCTCTTCACCTTTCTTTAAGCTTTTCCAAATTCTGGAACTTGGCAGGCTTCTAGCATTTCTGTAACTTAGTCTTTGATGATTGCAGTATTTATGCCTAAGAACTTTAGCCCAAGGAGCTTTAGTCTCGGAATGAAATCTCCAATCCAATTTTGCCAAGAGAGCCATATTTCTTCCTTTTGCTGTTTGTAGACCCAAGCCCCTTTCTTCCTTTGGTCTGGTTACCTTTTGCCACCCTACCCAGTGCATTTTCCCCTTGCTCTCATCTGAACCCCATAAGAAGTTTCTGTTCACCCTATCAATGCCTTCCAAGACTCTTGCAGGCAGTTGGTTGCTTTGCATAATGTAGGCTGGAATAGCTGATGAAGATGCTTGAACTAGAACCACCCTTCCCGCCATAGATAGAAGATTAGCCTTCCACCCCGCCAACTTGCTCTTCACTCTATCTAAAACAAAGTTGAAATCTTGACTGCTGTTTCCTTTGTGCTTGATAGGAAAGCCTAAGTATTTCCCCAAACACTCCGTCTGTTGGAAGCCAAGGATGTCACTAAGGGCTTCTTTGTCACTAGGGTCAATGTTTGGAGAGAAACAGACCCTAGACTTGGCTTCACTCATTGATTGCCCGAATAGACTGCAAAAGTTGTCAAGCACTTCACTAATGGCTACACAATTTTCAGCATTGGCCTTAGCAAAAAGCATTAAGACATCCGCAAAGAACAAATGAGAGAAAGAGGGGCCGCTCCTAGAAGCTCTTACCGGACACCAAACTTAAGCTTCACATTTTTCTTGAATAAGTTGGCCCAATAGCTCCATGCAGAGGATGAATATGTAAGGGGACAAGGCATCCCCCTGCCTTATGCCTCTGGTAGGCAGAAAGGAATCAAGGCTTCCTCCATTAAACAAAATAGATGTAGATACTGATGATATGCAACTCATCATAAGCTCGATAAGATTTTCCGGGAAATTGAATCTACTCAGCATACTCTTTATGAAGCTCCATTCAAGCTTGTTATAGGCCTTTTCTAAATCAATCTTGAACGCCATATATCCCACATTTCCCTTAGCTTTCCCCATAGTATGAATTATCTCCTGAACAACGATTGCATTATCCACCCCCCTTCTTCCTGGCACAAAGGCCGCTTGAGTCGGCGAAATAAGCTGATCCAGAAACGGTCTGATTCTGCTAACTATGATTTTGGAAACAATCTTGTAAACCGAGTTACAAAGGCTAATGGGTCTGAAGTTGCTAATGGATTCAGGCCCTTGATTCTTCGGAATGAGTGCAATATTGGTTTTATTCAAGTAGTTTGGACCCTTTCTTTCCCTAAACACAGACTTCACTTCTTCTCTGATCGATCCTCCCACTAAGTGCCAAAACCTTTGAAAGAACTCGACATGTAACCCATCATGCCCAGGGGCTTTAAAAGCTTTAAGAGACCAGATAGCTGTGAATATTTCCTCATCTGTCACCATATGGGTTATGCTTTTCTTCTCAACATCTGTAAGTTTAACTTGCCAGTTTTGATTAAGCTTTATATCTCCAGTTGCTGCCTCCTGGCTGGTGGTATAAAGTTTCATGAAACCCTTCCTGATATGGGTAGCAACTTCCCTCTCCTCAGTTAACCAGTCCCCTACTTCATTCTTAATTGCAGTAATGAGATTATGCTTCCTTCGGGCAATCGCGGATACATGGTAGAAAGAAGTATTCCTATCCCCCAACACCATCAAGTTTATTCTAGATTTAAGCGCCCACATATCCTTTTCTTGCTCCAAAACAACATCCAGCTCTTTGATAAGATGATTCTCAAGGCTTACTAGAGATGCAGAAGGGTCCGAAGACAAAACCCTTTGAACAACATCTGTTGAGGTCTAAAAAGTCACAATACCCAAGCCCAAAGAAATAAGCACAAGGGGCCACGAAAAAGAGAAGAAATGGTAAGCCCAAGAGACTTGAAGCCCAAAAAAACATCAAGAAGAAAAAAGGCAAGCCCAGAAGCTTATGAGAAAAGAAGAGAGAAAAAGAAAAGAAGCCCATGTCAGAGGATTGAAGAAGAAAACTGAGCCGGGATCCTCAGAGACTGCCAAAAGGCTCGGGACCCCCTAGGCGTGTAAATACAGTCAAGAAAATATTAAGACAGTTCAAAAGAAAAAGACAAAAAGGAACACAAGAAACAGAGGAGAGGGCACGTCCTTCTCAAGTGTCAAGTGACCCAGCAAGAAAAAGAAGAGAAAAACTCAGCAACTTTTCATAGTGCAAGTGGGTAGCATCTCGGGGGAATCAGAATGAAGAAGTATAAAAAAGGGAGTAGCAGCGAAAGACTTTCAAACCGGCAGAATGAGATTCCGCCCATTTGAGAAAAAAGATAAAGAAGAAGGACAGCCAAAAGCTGGACCGTGAAGAACGTGACCTCAACATACTCCGAAATAGGTAGTCAGTCATGGACTTTCAAAGAAACAAAACTAAAAGGAAGGAAAGAATGAAGAACAGGGAAACTGAACCTTCTGGCGATAGGCACAACACATACTCTGGTACCTAGGGGGCAAAACAGGGGAATCAATAGTTCCCCTGAGACTCCAGAATAACACTATAAAAAGGGGGGAAGGGATTGTGAGAAAGGGGGAGAAAAAAGTTTGGTAACAGAATCACTGAGAAAGTTCTGTCGAAAAGAAAACTCAGAGAAACTAGTAAAATTACTTCCCGGTATCCTAGAAAAAGCCACTATAGCACATACTCGGATTAAAAAAGAATCAAACTTTGCAAGTCATAGAGGTTTGAATAACCATCTAAGACTGTAGTTTTTGAGCTTGAGCTTGCTTGAGCCTTGTATCACGTCTTAGTGAGCACACTATAATCATAACAAAGAAAATTCAATGAAATATTTCCTATTGATTTTAGGATCCCTAACCATTACTTTGTGCTTTCTTTTTACTGTTTGCTTTGCATTAATTTGCTGTTTTGATTGTTGTTCGATACAAATATCCTTATTTGTTAGTTTATATGTATTGTAGGAAGCATGCCCTATGCACCACTTGATTCTTAAATAGCCTTTTAGCTGTGGTGAATCAAAACCCGGTCCACCAAACTACAACTACTCGGCCCAGGATCCTTGGGCTTGAGTGCTACAAAAAAAGCACTCTCACACCATTTAATCGAGCCATGATTCTCTTCTTTTTATGAAAAATATTACCAAAGTGATTTTTATTCCACATGGTAGCTTGTTTAGCGAAGGTGTCAATTGCTTCCATAAGTTTCCTTGGCTGTCTCCAAGCCTAGTTCACAACAGAGGGAAAAGAGGGATCGGATAGCCAAAAACTTTGAAATTTAAAAGACCTATTAAGAAACATTTGCCCCCTAGGCTATGTTTCCATTAACACAAGGTAATGATCCGAATGGTACCTCGTGAGATGGGATACTTTAGCATCTGGGTAGAGCAGACACCAACTAGGATTCATGAAGAACCTATCTATTCTCTCTTGAATAAGGCTACTGACCTCCCTTCTGTTAGTCCAAGTATATTTTGGCCCACTGAACCCCATGTCCACCATATTACACTTATCAAGACACTCCTTAAAGAGAAGGGATCTGGCCATGCTAACCGGCCTTCCCCTGAATTTATCCTCATCGATGAGGGGTTCATTAAAATCCACAGCTATAACCCAAGGCAGGTTTTAAAGCTCAGCAAACTTGGAAAGATTTCCCTACAAAACCTGCCTCTCTACACATCTAGGACTAGCATATACAGCAGTAAAAATCCAAGATAAGTTTGTAGGTAATACCTTGACTTCCACGTGAACCTCTTGCTTCATGTTAGTGAGCTGGACAACCTCCACCCTATCTGAATTCCAAAGTAGCCAAATGCCACCAGCAAAGCCCATCGTCTTCATGTGAATAGCACCGTCAAAAGGCAAACAGTCAGTTATCTCCTTAGCTTTGTCTCTCCCAATACGGGTTTCCATGACCACCATTATACCAGGATTATGATTCCTCACAAGCTCCCTAACACGACTCTAAAAGTTGGGCTTTAAAGCACCCCTACAGTTCCACACTATTATATTCATAGATAACAGATGATAAAGGGTTGGGAACACATCAAAAGGGGGTAGTAGCTTCACTTCCCACCTCCAATTCCATCCCATCATCTCCAACATCTCCTCTGTTTTCCCCTTTCCTAGGCACAAAGTCAGCATGTGTACCAGAACACCCATAGCCGTTTCCCTCATAACAACTTATGCGTTGAAACCCAAAATTGGTATGAGTGTTTGAATGAGCTTGATGTTGATGTGGCCGGTCAGCATCCTTTTCTCCAAGAACGCCTCGTCTGGTTTCTTCTTGCACAAAATTGGGTTTTGTGATATTTGGGAGAGCAACCTCTAACCACTCACCTGAACCTACCACCGTGGGCTGTGATTCCACCCCTAATCCTGATTCCTGGTTGTTAGCGTTCCCATCCTTACACTGTCCACCGTCACCGGACTGCTTCCAAGACTGCTTTCCCACTTCGGCACTGCCAGTTGCCGAAAACTGGAATTGATCACAAGGATTTTTCCTATCGCCAATGGTATTAAGAGATGACCACTTCAGCGAATTGTTGACTACAATCTTCCCAGAGCTTCCAGCGTCTTCCTTTACATTCCACTTTGTGGCTTTAGTTCTCGCAATTTCTTTTTTACCCTTGACCAAAACACTGGACCTGTTATGTGGTCTCACACTAACCCCTTCCTTGCTAACGTTGTCCTCTCGGCCCACTTCAAATGGCCCATTATACACATTGCCCATACCATTCACCCATTCCTTCAGCCTACCCAGCTGTCCTTGTCTCTTGTCGTGTGGTTGTGACCCCAAACCCGCATGCGTACTAATAGAATTTGTCCTTCTTTGCCCAGCCTTTCTTTGTGTCACTAACATCCAGGGACCGTACCTATCATCATCTGTACCTATACCATAATCCTCCGGCAATCCACTAGCTGGCATTGTACCATGTGTGTCATGCACCTCGCGTGTCTTGGTTGGCTGAGTTGTACCGTCCCCTGCTCCTTCACTTTTCGGCTTACCTTCCATCGGCGAACTAGGACCTCTAATGGTGAACGGGCATGACTCTTTCATATGTCCTATTCTTCCACAAGAGAATCAAAGTTTGTGTATTCCTTTATATATCACCAGCTGCTCAAATCTCCCTATAAGGATCGTGTTAACAAGAGGCTTGTTGACATTGACCTGGATACAGAGCCTTGCGTATCTACCCTTGGCCTCCAAAGCTATGTGGGTGTCTATCCTAAGCACCTTTCCAATGGCTCCTTCTATCTGTTGTAGAACATCAGATTCATATAGCTCCATAGGGAGCTTATGTAGTCGAACCCAGATTGCTATGGAAGAAACGCTCGCACTTGCAGGTTTAAGGAAGGGCTCCCATGGCCGAATGGATAAGAAGTGGCCGCCAATGAACCACGGTCCATTTTTTAGGACAGCCTCCATATCTTCTTTCAGAGAAAATCTGACTGAGTAAAATTCTTCGCCTAAATCTACACAGTCAAGTCTTCCAGTTGGCTTCCACAGAAGGTTTAGTTTGTTTTGGAGAAAACTAAATCCCACCTTTCTGCCATAAAGCTTAATGATCAATGTGTTTGACCACGGCTTCCTAATCCGGAGCTTGGTTTCCCTAGTTAGCTTAACCGCCACTAGACCCTCACGAAGCTCATCCATCTCCTCATTTGAATCCACGTCCGAATCCAGAAAATCTGTAAAATCGAAAGCCTTGGCATAGGCCCCTGGTATTTCCCCCACCAGTTTCCTTTTAAAGGATGTTTTTGGTGCTTCCCATGTATTCTGAAACTCCTGGGAGTATCCTTTCTCGGAAGAGCCATCAATAAAATCAGCATGATGAACATCCTTGACCTTCTTCTTACTCCTAGCTAGTTCAGCTTCCTCTTCCCATAACCATGTTCGATGCTGGCAATGCTAGGCTATACTGATCAGGTACAAGTCTGGTATTGTAGGCTTGTAATGCGCTAAATATTTATTTTTCTCATTCACTCCCATTTCTCTCTACTCTTTCACTTTAGAGCTCTATTCTTGTTTTCGAAAGGTGAGAAAAATTTTCTCATATCTACTCCGTTCTTCACGAATCTAGGTTCGGTTTTTTTTTCCCTAAGCTGTTTCTGGTTTTATGATTGTTGAACTATACATGTGTTTGATCATATCTCTCTCTACTGCTTCACATGAGGGAATTTCTACCAAATGTTTTGCTTTCTCACTTTCCATCATAGAGTTTATGATGTTCTTGGTGGATTCACTTTTCATGATTTCTGTTGATCATGGTCAAAATAAGAGCTTAAATTTTATTTGTATGAGATTTTAATTATGTGATCTACCTTAATAACAACACCAATTGAACAACACCTTACAATCTTCATATTAATAAAAACCTGACATAAAAAGTTTCAAATCCAGCCTCAAATTTACACCATTTGATTGTTGAAGATAGATGTAGGAATGTACGAGATTGAAAAGAACAAATTATCAAATGTAGATTGAAATTCATGAAAATGTTTAGGAATAAGCAAAATACAAAGGTGGACAAATTTTTCTTCAATAGACCCACACTTCTGAGAGGGGTTCAGAAGTTGAAGGTGATAATGACAAGAAAATAGGGATACCTAGGTTGTGTTTGGAGTTGGGCTTTGGAATTCCTTCGTGTGGGTTTTTGGATTTCAAAATCAAAGAGGAGAGGGGAACCTCTGAAAGTCCTTCAATCTTCTTGGGTAGAAAATGAGAGGCATAATGAGGGTTTGAGGAGTTGATACTTAATGGTGAGAGAGTGGAGAAGTTTTACCAAAAAAAAAAAAAAAAAGAGAGAGTGGAGAAGCTGAGCCTAGGTATTGTAGAATGGGCATGAAGAGGAGAGAGAGACTTGATGCGGGTAGGCTTTTTGCCATTCTGTGCACCTACTAAGCAATAAATTTTCATGGGTCCAAGTGAGTGACATAAATTTGTGTTTTAGAATTGGAAAACCCATTGAGAATTTCCAACCAAATAAACCAAAGAGTAGAGTTATGAGTAATTTTGAGTTAGAGTTATAAGAATTAAGTTATGAGTTTAAGTGAGGAGATTTGAGTGATAAGTTTTGAAATATGAGTGTCTTATCAACTAAACAAAGCTTAAATATCTTACTCAATGACTGTTACTAATTAAGTTAATTAAAATTTACTAGGATAGTAGGACACAATTAAATTAATTAATCATTAATAAAAGGGTGAAAAGGAAAGAGAGAGAAAAAAAAAGAGAAGAAAAGAAAAAACCCACTTATTAGCGTAGATAATGATAAAAGCAAAAGAAAAGGGACATTTTCATGTTCAGTCGGAGCCCATCCGACAAGAAGCGCAATTTGGGAGCACCTGGCCAAATGTATGTACGATCAACTTCAGCTTCTTGTCTTTATTCATTCGCTAATTCTATTGCAGCTAGAGCAGAGTAAAAAAAAAAAATAGTAGCAGTCAAAAGATTATTTTACAACCAAGTAAAAGTAAAAGGAAAAGGAAAATCTCAAAACCTTGGTAAATTTGTATCTCTCGCCGACTCACCAGTCACCAGCACACCTACAAATAACGGCCCCACCCATCCGAAACCCCCAAATGGCCTTAATATCACACCGCTCACCTGTCAACTCTCAATATGTATGTTAGCAATGTTGTTTTAATAATATTATTTATATTTTTTAAAAATTTATGTAAATAAAAAATATGTAAAAATATATAAATAATATTATTTAAAAACTAAAAAATATTACTTAAAAATACCATATTAAACGTCCTCTTAATTAGTATAGCTGAGCTGATCATATTTACGAATAGAGCAGAGAGACGAGAGAGAGAGAGAGAGAGAGACAGAGCAGAAAAGAGCAAGGTTTTCTTTTCACAATGCACGAGGTTAAGAGCTAGGTAGAAACACGTCAATCTGATGCATTGAATATTCACAGCTGTAACCCAATAATCTGTCGACCTTTTCTCTCTAGGCCATTACAGCTGCATGTGACCCCTTGTCCCCTTCTTTCACTGTCTCCTTTTACGAATGGCACTCAAACCCTCCTCACTTCACTACAATAGAAACCGACACTCAAATCACAAACTAAACTAGTACTAAAACGGTAAAACCCACCACTGCTCTTTCAACTCTCGCTCACGCTCTCTCTCTCTCTGCTTTATCCATGGCATACCCATCTCCTTCAAACCTTCTTTTCCTCTGTTTTCTGCTCGTTTTCGTCAACGTGGGTCCTTATGTTGGTGCTCAGCTTGAAGATTCGAGCTTGAATCTGATGAGTAGTAGTGAGGCATTTGAGTGGCCCACCACAACAATGTCATCACCGTACGACAGCGACGAGCTAGATGAAGAGGAAGAGGATGAGAACAGCATGGAGGGTGGGCTGAGTCGTAGGTCACTGTTCTGGAACAGAATGAGGTACTACATTTCGTACGGTGCACTCTCTGCCAATAGAATCCCATGCCCACCTCGCTCTGGAAGATCTTACTACACCCACAATTGCTACAAGGCCACAGGCCCAGTTCATCCTTACACTAGAGGCTGCTCTAGAATCACTCTCTGCCGGAGATGAGGAGAGAGAGAGAGAGAGAGAGGTACTGTATATCTCAGCTTGGAGTTGGATTACCACCTACGTTTCGAGGTTTTTATATATGTTAGATTAAAATGCTTATTATTTTCTTCTACTTATGTTGAGTGGGAAAATTGTGTGAGTTTGGCTGTTTGTGCTGAGAATTGAGATTGAGTAGTAATGTAGCTTGTTTAATGGCATCGCTTTGGTGCTAATTAAGTATTGAGTATTTGTATTTTATGCTAGGCACTCTTGTTTTTATGGGAATTTGTTTTAGTCTGATTCCTGGATATGAACGGGATTCTTCTGGTTTAGTATTATTTTTTTTCCCCATTTGCCTAATTACATTGTAAGAGTTAAGCTTGATTATCATCGTTTGTCACTATATCTCATATCTGTGCTATGCTTATTTATCAGATGGGGATTGGGAGTAACTTCAAATTAATTAGGTGTTATTTTAGCTACTTAGACGGCTAAAAGTGACTAGTACATCATGACATCTATGTGCCCACATGAAAGTGATTAATACTATGTAGCATCACTTTAGCTGGCTTCAACTGCCCTAACCACCCTCCAACGACTTACTTAACCCTGGCGCCAATCTTATTCATTCACGAATCACGAAATATTGACTGGCAGAAGTGCATTTACTCAGTGCGCCTGCTAGGACCCAACATGTATAAATTACTGATTAATTGCTGGGTAGTTTTGATTCAATTATTTGTTCGGTAATAGCAATATTTCAATATGCCTTTTAAAGGTTTAGCATTGAGTTACACTATTCATTGAGTAGTGATTCTGAATCTCAATAAGGGCCCGAAGAAATTAGTGCAATAATGGGCTTAGGATGAATCCAGAAAAACAATTCTCGTCAAGTCAGGATGAACGGTTGTGTTCTGCGTTTTTCCTACTGAGACCATTTATATTTTAGCACAATTGATTGCGGATCTGCGACAAATGGGAATGCACACATTAGTAATTCATGATGATCTTAGTAAAAAGGCATGTTGATAACAACAAATTAATATTGTTGTTGAATTATTGTTATATGCCTATTTAAACAACCAAGCCTTGAGGCTTTCCCAGACCATATTTTCTGTTAGCATCCTGCCTATTGCCAAATATCCATTAGAAAATGTTCTGTCCGGCCTAAAGTTTTTTCTTTTCAATGGTTCTTCACTTATCTTTGTTAGATTTGGTTGAAACACTTCAATCGGTTTTGTAAATGATCGATCATTTCCTTGCTATGTTTCGTTGCTTGGTTAATAACAATTCTTTTCCAAACATGAAAGAGATTTAGGTTTTCTAGAGTTTTATTTATTAAGGCGATTTCATCTTGGAGTAGCTAAAATATTATCAAAAATTGCGCAACATTTCACTAATTGTTATCTATTGGTAGAAAGACATTTCATTAACTAACCAAAAGTTAAATCTTTAGAGAGGCTGCATTGTAGAAACTTAGGAGCCACCTCCAACCAGACAGAATAAGTGAATAACTACATAAAGTTTATGGGTTGGGATTGTGTCCAGTGCACTACACAAGCCATGTCCAAAATTTATTGTAACTATCATGGTATATGTTTAAATTATTGTTTATGTAGTAAAATTCACTTTTTTCAAAATGACTAAAAAGGATATTAGGAGCGCCATAATAGGATTAATGAATCTAGAGGGTTCTAATTCGAAAAGTAGAACAAGTGAAAACAAGAAAACCAACTATTTGGTCAAATAGCACCCAAATTTTTTTTTTTTTTTTGCAGCATGTGTATTTTCACTACAGTTAACATAACATGTAATTGATGTCTAATGAAAATGGCTTCACCGAGGGTTAACGTAAAAGAGAGAAAAAAAAAAATGTCCTTAACATTGCTCAGAATAAAATTATATAATTGAATGTTTAGGAAGTCCAAATCCAAGTTTATTAATTAGGTCCATATTCGACCACCAGTGAATGTTTAAAGGGGAGACAAGGCAATAAGTTAGCTTTTGTTTGTTTTATTTTTTTAGGGCAAAAGGTTAGCTGCCAATCGGACTGGCATTGCATCTTAATGCATGTTTCTTACAATGCTTATGATGCTTCTTCTTCTTCTTCTTTTTTGTGGAATAAAGCTAATGATGCTTATAATTCAAACTCCATGCGGCAATTTTTTTTTTTAATAAATACGTTATTTATAAGAATAAGCAAAAGATATACAGTTAAGGGAGGGCCTGTGACCATCTCTATTTAAAACTTTAGTTAACAACGGTGATAAGTTAGAGATGGGAACTGGCCCACTCTAGTTCAAAAGAGCAACCCATTGGGCTAGAAGGTGGGCAATAACATTGCCCTATCTACATATGAATGAAAATGATACATTATCAAAAGATTTGGCTAGGAACAAAATATCCTCTGCTTTAATTCTCTAGTGAGAGACAACTACTTTGTTTCTTAATGGCTCAATGACATTTAGTGCATCTCCTTCAAGGATAGTTCTCTTGAATCCTTCATCAGCAGCTTTTTTGATAGCTAACCAAGCTACTTTGGCTTCTTCCAACAAAGACTCTGTCTGATCCAATTGCTCTGTCCATGCTGCAACTAAATTTCCTCTTTGGTCTCTTGCCACCATAGCCACTAAGGATTTACCTTCCCTAATTACAGCATCAAAATTCAGTTTTATCCAATGTAAAGATGGGGGAGTCCAAGATGGGTCTTTTAGGGGTTTTTTTGGTTGATTTTTTCAAGCATTCTTGTGCTTTTCATAAGATTTATTCACCTGCCTTGCCACCTCTTTCGGGCTTGTTTTGATTCCCTCTAGTCTAACTTTATTTCTCGTCATCCAAATCTGATCACATAAAATTGCTGCATATAATTGGAAATCTTTAGCTTCTTCGCCCTCTAAATCCAGGCCATGCTTTGGATTGATTATCATCTTCACCCAATTAGCTATAGATACATTATACATATGGCTCATATTTAATGGCCAAGGACTTGCAAACCAAATTTGGGCAACCCAATCACATTGTATAAAAATATGCTCTAAAGACTCAATGGCATTATTGCATACATAACAATCTATCGAAGATAGAGAGGACTTGGAATTTAGGACTGAGGTTATAGGTAGAATCTCCCAAGTCATCTTTCATAGCAAAATTTTGAGCTTGGCATGAATTTTCAGCTTCCACAGCTCTTTCCAATCTTTATATTACAACATAGGGTGAGGTGGATAATTGATAACCCTTAAGGCATTATATGCTGTCTTAGTTGTGAACTCACTTAAGGGGTTAAGACACCAAAAAACTTGGTCTTGTTGTGACAGTAAGGTAAGGTGGATGGTCATAATCTTGGTTACTGTATTTAGCTCAAATAACTCATAAAGCTTTCCTCTATCCCACTATCTAGTATCTTGATCAATCAACTCCGCCACCAGATATTTTGTGTTTTGTTTCTTCTGATTTTCCAAGCTTTTAATAAAATTTTGCCACAGTGTGTGGCTCCTCAAAAAAAAAAAAAAAAAAAAAAAAAAAAACTCCGCCACCATATGAGCTTCAAGACTAGCTCCATTTCTTATTAGAGGGATTAGATTTGGTTCATTTGGAATCTAGTGGTCTTCCCAAATCCAAGTATTCAAACCATTCCTTATCTTGTGGCACATCCCTTTCTTTACCACATCTATACATTCAAAAATGCTTTGGGAAGCCCATGATGCCCCTTTAGGTGAGGGCATTTTCATAAAGTTCTTATGCTTCACATATTTCTTTTTAAAAATCTGAACCCCTAATTTGTCAGCATTACTTGCTGTTTCCCATGCACCAAAATCTGTCTACCAGTCCTTCACACCAGCGAATATTTGCTCCAAATGACAGAAATCATAAAATCTTCACTGTTTTCCCAGTCGAATTACAGCTCGGATCCAACCTTTATCTCTTTTGTCTTTCTATGCCATGCTTTTTTCTTTTCTTTATTGGCTCATTCACTTACTCGAAAGTCTAATCCAACTTCAGTTACGTTTTGATATGTAATCAGAGAGGGAGTACAGTGGGTTGATTGGGCTTATTAACATAACAGGTGGGTTGGGCTTTTTAGATGTTAATGCCACGTATCCCACATTGTATAAATCCGGTCTTGTTCACGGGCCACAAGAAAATCTACTCTTATTATGGTCCAAATGGAATCTGGTCTTTTATATAAGCATTTTTTTTTAAAAGAATAAAATAGTTGAGAACAATTTGAAGAAGTATTGAATCTAACAAGGTTGATTATTCAGACTTTTTTTTTTTTGGTAAACGATTATTCATACTTTTTAATACATTGATGCGGAGGCAGAGAGTTTTGACCTTGACACTCTTTTTAATGGAGAGCGAATAATACTATTAAAATATAAGACTTTTGGTAATAAATAAAATAAAACTTTTATTTATTATGTGTGTCAAATTCTTTAGTGGTGTGTTTAGATGGCAGGATTTGGACACATGAATTTGAATTTAAATGATTAAAATCCAAATACCGTGTTTGAATAGTTTACAAAAGATGAAGGATTTGGATTTAACAAATCTATCAAAGATTTTAAACCTTAAAATCCTTGAATTTGAAATAACTTTTAAGCCCATAAAATTTTAGAAATCCATTTGAGATACTTAAACATTTATGGATTTAGAATTAAGGCATTTCAAATCCATCACTTTAATCTAAATTCAAATTCAAGTATCCAAACGCAACCTAGGAGTCATGAGGAAATCAAAGAATTGGACCTAACATGAATAATATAACATGTTTTAAAAATTTTATAATGTCAAATCTCGGAAAACATGTAGTTCAAGCAATGGTCCAGTGGTAATGTCATCTTTTGAAAAACTTCATGTCTATGGTTCAACAGACATATAGTGCATTATGAACCACAAAATCCAATGCTCCTATTTTCCTTCTCTTCTTCAAAAGTGTACCCCTTACCTTGGCTAGGTGATGTTTCCTAGTTAGAGGTGCGCATTCAATCCACCACCTTGACAAACCTAATCCAATCCAAACTAACTTAATACTTTTGGGTTGTTTTTTGTGGGTTGATGGTTTGATTTATGTTTTAGTTATATATTTGTTTAATTATTACTATTTTTTGGGAATTTTGGGATTTAATTTTAAATGTCTAGTTTGATTTTTGTTAGCAATTCGAAGTTGTTTTGTCAGAATTTGTGTACAAGTCATGCTTGTGTAAATTATAACAATTTATTGATTTTTTTTTTTAATTAAGCTTGAGAAAATGACACAACTCGATGACTCAATCCAACCCAACCAAATCCCTACAGGTTGGGTTGGGTTGGTTTTTAGAGTTATGATGGTTTGGGTTGGAGATGTCTCAATCCAAGGATATTAGGTTGGATTAAAAAAAATTCCCAACCCTGCCCATGCATGCCCTTGATTTTGCTTGACTGACTGTGCTTGGTAAGAAGAAAAGGTTTGCTTGTGGTTCGAGTGCCGAGGAAGTTTGGGTGCCCTACTTTGAATACAAAATCATGTATGTCTATTTCCCCCCTTTTCTCTTTACTCTCATTTCCCTAATATAAACTTTGAGTCATCATAGCCTTTTTTTGACTCCGTCTAGCCCAATCACCCAATGCATGTGGTGTTTCAAAGTTGACAAATTCATCTTTTTTTTTTTGAAAGAATGGCTCTCTCATATTTTTCAAAGATCCAGCTATTGATTTGCCTATTAGAGAAAGTGGAAGTAACAACTAACAAGTGCTTCCTTGGTAGGAATTGATTCATTGTAAACATATAGTGCTAATATCAAAATTGTAGCTGTCAAGGACTTCCTCCGTGGAGGTAAGCCATGCAATTCTCTTTGTTCTTGTGTCTTTCTCTCCCTTTTACATCTATAATATTTTCCTATTCCACTTTTGATTCCAACAAAAATATTAGTTAAAAGTTTTCGAAGCTAATGAAAGTTATCATGATAGAAGTCATATTAGCAGAATTATATTTATTTGATCCAAAAAAGAAAAAGAAAAACAGAATTATATTAATCTATTACATCATTGACTTATCTAACTAGAGCAGTCTCGTTGGTTTGATTATTCGTGGTCAACACAGGAACATGCACGCTGGACTCAAAAAATCAATGTCATACATGCACTTCCTATGTTGTCTCGGCTTTCGGCCAACACCAAAGGCCAAGTTAGAAAAGGCCTCAATTAGCGGCTGAATCTATTTTCACTTTCCATACAGTCCCGACCACATGTATATATATATATATATATATATATAGTAGAAAGAAGATTCCTACTAAACTTGTACCACTTTATGTTCACGCTGGGCCAGAGAACCAGAAGGGCTGCAATCCAAAAAAAACTTTGACCCAGATTAACTATTAGTACTTCCTACTAGAAAGTTCATGTTTACTTATAAGAGTTTGAGAGCATTGAACTTGGTCTAGCGTGAACAATTACAAAACATGGCTAATGTGAAGTTGGACCAATAGTTACACTACATCTTCAATAACGTGAATCATTTCTTTTTCACCTATAAAAAGATCTAAGCCAAATAGACGGCTGCAACTATTTCATCAAACTTTCTTTCTTCATTTCTTTTTTAGTTTTTTTGTCTTTTCAGCATTAAAAAAATCTAAAGCCCATCAAAGATAGATTGAAAAACCAAATGGTGTGGACCCAAGTTTAAAATTTTAAATCATAACTGGGCCCCAATGTAACATTGTGCCCAAATTGAAGCCGAAAACCCCACCAATTAATAATGGAAGCCGAAAGCAAACACAATAGAGTATGTTCACTATTTTGTGTTGAAGCAAAAATAAAGGGTGAGCTGATCTCGGGGGGTCAAAATCAATCACGGCTGGCTAGTGGGCCACCACTGAAAATCTTTGAAGCCCAGATGAGCCCAATTGGAGCTAATGGGACCCATTTGTCACACAAAGTTACAATTGGGACATTGACTTAGACATGACACAAGCCATGACCTCTGTTGGTGCGCCATGATGATGGGTTCATGTAATTTGTTATGGACCGTGGGTTCATGTAATTTGTTATAGACCGCGGGTTCATGAATCTTTGGAATTGACCATTCGCGGTGGCACAGTGAAACTGCCTGCGCTCACGTGGGCTTCTACATGAACTGACAAAGTCCGAGAATTTTTATAAGAATTGACACTTTGACGGCGAGCCAGATCTTTTTCTTTTTTTTCTTTTTTTTGGGGTTCAACTTGAAAGAACAGTAGGTTGAGTTTTGGGTACTACTGGTCTAGTGGTAGGGCATATCTCAACCTAGTATCTTCAATTTTTCATGCAAGTTGCAACGAGGGGCTCGAAAAATATTCTTGGATACCCAATTGTAAAAGAACAATATTTAAGTACAGTATGTAAATGCTTTTCTTAAGTTATCATTTTAAAATTTTATCATGTGAATTTTTTTTCATGTGATAGAAGTGTATTTTTAAGTTAAGTAGTTACATAATTGATTCTTAAAATGAAAACTTAAGGAACAATACCTAAAGTACTATACCTAAATTTTGTTTACAGTGAAAAGTAGCTCAAAAGGGAAAGGTGGCGAAAGTTTTAATATCTTTACGTTGAATACAATTTTAATTGCAATTGTGAAGGGGAGAAAAATTAGGTGGTGGGGGGTTGATGTAGATCAACACTTAAATATAAAACCAAGAAAAAAAAAATACATCAACCCCCACAATTGGGTCACAAGAAAAATATTAATTTTATAGATTTTTCCTATATGAGAAAAATATTTTTTTTAATGGAATTTTTTTAATGAAATTAGATGAAACGCCTGAATTGAATAAATTTGAAACTTAGATGACTCAATTGAATGAAAGTAAAGTTCTTCCTCAGGCTGGCCGAGGAGCAATGGTTCTTAGGATTATATGCTTCTCGGTTATAAAATTCCTAATTTCTCTCTCTTTTCTTTTTATTTCTTTTTCTGATCCCCCTTTTAAGATGATCTTCCTTACTGTATAGAGTTACTGGGATTGCATCCTAACCTTCCACTAGGATGGTCATTGATCCTTCCTTAGATTCTTGTCACATCGTTGCTTTGCTGGTGGTGGTAGAGTAGAATGCAGGCTGTGGGGGCACTGTTCAGGAGTCATTCTGCCATTAATGTAACAAGCTAAGTTGATACAGTACATTAAATGTGAAGGTGATGAGTGCCTTATTTGGAAGCTTCCTCCTCTCATTGCCTACACATCTCTACTTCCTTCCTCGATTTCACTATCTTAATTATCCTGACTATGCTGAGCTTGAGTTAATGAATAGTTGGGCTCAACTACTCCTCGGGTTAAGCCCATTTGATGGTCTTCTTTCTTTGGGCTTCCCCCTCCCACAGCTGCAATTTTTATTTTAGCTAGCCTTATGTATGTTATGATTATCACAAAATTTAGGGAGTGAATTGTCATTTAAAAAAAAAAATTGGGAATTATTATTGTTTCCTAATAATTCAAGATTAGGGTCATCTTTTTTTAAATGAATAAATTAGATTTTCTAAAATTGTATATCTAATTTGCAAATTTTCTTGTATTTAATTTGGTGTTTGACGGCAAGTGATTATGAACTTTATGCAATAACGATTAAAGTATACCACGTAGTCAACATCCGTGTAATACTAATCAAGATCTTGACCATTTAGTATTTAGTAAGAGGCTAGCTGGACCATGGCCACGGCTTTAACCGTAAAATAATGAAATTTGTGAGAAAAGAAAAGTTCTGTTTTGCGGCTGTTGCTTATTTTTGCGATTTTCAACATCTTTATGTCAATGTCTTATGTCTACACAACCAAACGAGGAAATTCCGAAGATTGGGTTAGCTCAGTTTAACCACGTCAAGCAAGCAAGCAAGCAAGCAAGAAAGTTGAAATCATTTTCCTCGAGTTGTAAATTCGAGACACATGATTCATGGTGAATAGAATATGCCTTTAGATCCAGCGACCAGCACCTAATTACAAAAAATCCACCCATACCCTAACACTTTCAAGTAAAGGAATTGCAAAAGATTGATAGGAAAATGTAATCCCATCATGTTTCACGCAAAGCTTTATTTTTATTCAATGTTTTAATACTGTATGTGACGTTAAACACATTAAAAGTTGGTTGGCCCAATACGTTGTCTTCATGTGAACTGTGGAAGTGAATAAGTGATGCAAAAATAATGTCAGTCTCACATAGACTTACAGGTCCAAGTGGGCTGCCCTTGGCCCCTTATATACATATTCAATTCATCTACGAAAAAAACTAAGCATAAGATAGTTAAAGCACGTGTGTCAGTCTATGGTACTCGGAATTTAACTACTCGAAACAGCTTCCACACGATTCTGATTTCTGACCTTGTGACACAAAAGGAAAAAGGAGAAATGTCTAAGACGACTGTGTTGTGCCTACAATGATAATCTCATTAAGACCTTAATAATATATGTGGTGGTATATATCAGTCATATTATGTGATCTTGACGAGTCTACACTAAAAACTATTTTTTTATTATTAATTAAAAAAATTATTTTTTAATTATAAAAAATAAGAGATAATAAGAGGGCATAGAATGGAGATATAACAATATATCATATATGTATATGTATATGTATATATTTAGATGGAGAAAATTTAGGTACAATATTTAAGTGTTGTTCTTTATGTTCCAATCTTAAAATTATGTTATATAGATTTTTTCTCTCCTAAGATTATGTCATATGAATTTTTATTTCATGAGATAGAAATATATTTTATAGTTAAGCAATCACATGACTGAATCTTAATAAAAAATTTTTAAAAACAGCATATAAAATATTGTAACTCGGTTTTATCCTACATAGATGATGTAGTTGGGTTAAGGCTGAAGCTGCGGTGGAACAGAGTCTGATAATATATATTCTATGATACATAGAACGTGCCCACATGTGATGGCTAACGTTGGCAGATAAAAAACGTGAGCTCGCTTCCCTGTACTCATCCAATTTATAGGTACTGTTGCAGCCGCCACACACTGATTTATGATATCAGCTCACAGTTTAGGATTTCATCTGAATTGAGAAATATCAACAATTGGCTGAATTGAGAAATATTTTCTCTCTCTCTCTCTCTCTCTCTCTCTCTCTCTCTACTTGGAATTAACGTGGAAAATGATTTTTTGTATGTTGAAAAAAAAAATAGTTTAATATAAAGTGTATACCCATATTTACTAAGTAAATATAAATAGACCGAAATAGTTAATGACAGTAGAAATGATATTTTATGCGAAGATTTCATGAAACAATCATCTCAAAGCATATGAATTCTATACATGTTGTGAGAGAAGGGTTTTACAAGAATATCTTACAAGATAAGTTTTTATGATAATGAATGAGCCACTAGTCCAATTGGCATACCGTCCATGATGATATGGATGTTAATTTGAGGAGACAAGAGTTACTCTATATTAAATAAATAAAAATCTGTAATGGTATCCTTCTAGCATCTCCAGTAATATATGGGCTAAATGTACACAATACAAAATATGTATGCAATTCATTTGGTTTAAGATTTCATAATTTTTTAAAAATATGGGATAAAAAACAGAAATGAATAAAAAAAATGTAAGCACACATACTTATGGATATTACGAATTTGAATTAAAAAAAAAATTAGGACAAGAAGAATAATTGTGTATATATATGTTATGATATCTCTTTATCATATCTCAATTTGGTGACATAGATAAATATGTTATCTTATAGTATAATTTCGTAAGATGTTCTATAAAAAGAGATTAATTTTAGATGTCTTAAATTAACAAGTGAATAAACAAGATGATGTTTAACATGTTCTTTCTTCACTCACTTTGTTTAAAAGAAGTAAACTCACAAAAGGTATTTATTGTATCACATTATTATAGTTTAACATTTAATTTTTTATTTAAAATCTTATATGCATACGTACATTTTATTTATGATAATAGGGTCTAATTAACGTATCTAGAATAGTAGTCATTAGTGAACAAAAATAATTGTACTGACCAGCAAGGCAACTCCATCCCCCAACATTCCAAAGATTATTAGAATTATATAAATAAATAAAAAATCTTAATTAAGAAAAAATTTTAAAATTATAAGAAAAATGTTAAAATGTTGACGTATAATGTAAATAGTAAACTATAGAGTTAAAAATATTGATTTTTATAGTTTTATTTTTTGTATATAATGACACACCAAAATTAATTTAAAATATTTATGTATAAATATAATACAAGAGAAATTGTTAATACATACTGTAAAGACCAAACTTGAGTTCCTAGCCCAGCACGTGGACAGACTTAGGCTCAAGAAGCCCAAAACAATGAATTTGTAGAGGAATGGATTGGAAAACTTGGCTTTAGTTTATCAGACAACGATCTAGATAGGCTTGATGACAAAAAGATAAAAATAGACAATTATGAAATAAAGAAAGAATGTCCTCGGCGAAATTTGAGGACAATAGTTCTGATATAATGTTCTTAGATAACGTTACAAATTTGATTGTGGATTGCTATCATATTTCTTCTCTCATTTTTTCCATCCCTCCTTTCTTGTTTCCTCCTCCTTCTTTTATATTCTCCCCCCTTTTCACCTCCACCGTCCACCTGTAAACTAGATGGTTAGGACTGATACTTGTCCCATTAGCCCTTCTTATTAATTCTCAAGTAATAGCTGTAAGGCTGAAATACACTGTTCAGGTATTACTTCTACATTAATACGATTAGAGGATTAGCTGCAGTGCATTTAATGCGGAGGTTGTAGCTTTCTCCTCAGATATTTTGGGACTCATCCTTATCTTATATCTTTGCAGTGCTTGTCCGCCCCAAATGAATTTCAGAGGTTGTCATCCTTGCTGTCAATCCATTTTCCAGGACCTTGGCCAAGTTCGGCCGAGGAAGTTTTCATCCTTGGCACACTCTCCGAAGCCTTTAGGACCAAACCCCACCTTTTTTTCATCAGCGCCATCTCCTCTGACAAAGACATCTCCTACTCGGACAGATCCTCGTTCTTGGCTTGGGCCACAGGCCCAAATATGAATAAATAATGAACTTCTGGGCCCAAGGACCCTCCACATACTTTATATAATTGGTGTATTTTACTAACTATAACAGTCAACTTATAAATGCAGTAGTCAAGCCAAAAACCTTATAGGTTGTAACTCAATTGACATTTCCTAATATTTCCAATAAAAATGTCCGGGTTTCAAATTCCTTCTTCCTCGTTGTTCTAAGGAATTTATCAAAAAAGAAAATAAAATTGCCCTAGCCAGGGCCCCTTACATTTAATCGTCCTTGCTGAAATTTTTAATTGACTAAGGGTTCAAAATTTTAGAAAAAAAATTGGGTATTTATCTCATTGCAAACACTGAAACAAGTTTCAAATTAGGAAATTTTTACTTAAGAGAAACCAATGCAATTGAGGAAGAGAACTCTTATTTATTTATTTATTTTAAACTTTCTTTCTCGATTTTAATGAAGACATGTGATCAATTGAATTGGTAACATTGGTTGGCTAGATGTGTTCTCCAATTGAGTCAATAGTCTGGTTTTTTTATGCAATGGGAGTGATTTTGTAGTTTACAATTTATTTTCCATAATTTTTAATAGATTAAATTCTTTTGCCATTCCAAAGTGGGATTGATTTGTTAGAATTTTTAATAGAGGGTAATATAATTGAATAAATCCTTAAGATAAAAATATGCATCATATCATAAAGTTCATTTTTTTTTTTTTGAGGGAAAAGTTCATATTTAGTTTTTACTTTTCTCTTAAAAAAATAATAATAATCTTACACTTACAAAAAATGTTATAACATTAATTTATTAGACTTCCAAAAGTTAAACACCATAAGTTAATTTTAAGGTGTTAGAAATTGTCACGAATTCAGAACTCAATTTGGTTATATTTCTTGGCATGTAAGGAAATAATTTTTATTGGTGTGGAAGTAAAAGAGTTTCTTTGACAAAGAGTGAAAAAGTGATGGGTTTGTGCGTGTAAGATAGGTTTACTAGTATTTATGAGTGTTGTTTGTGTAAGTACATATGCGAGATTTCATTGAGAGTGTTTGTAATCCATATTTTTTATAGTGATTTTTTTTTTTTATATAAATTTTAAAAATAGTTGATAGTGAATTTTGGTTGGCTTGCTTGTTGAAGTAGGTTTGGAATTGGCCAAACACGTTATTATCTTATGTAATTATTTAATTTTTTTATTTGCCTTTTTTATCAGCTTTCTTTTTGAACCGTAAGCAACAAATCCATGTTGTAGACTTGAAGTGTATAACAATGTTTCCATATTCATCCAAGCAAATAAAGGGTACCTTTCAAATTACACTTTTTCCGTTGTGGTTTGAAATTGAATCACGCAAAATATGCAAATTGGGGTCAGTTCATTGTACGAACTGAAGAAAAATGTACATTGAATCGCACGAATATTGTACAAAAAAAAGGTTAGAGAGAATCAAGATAAAGATAAAATATCTTTTTCCCTGGGCGCATGGTCATTGTATTGAACAATATTTGTACCTAAAACATCTTTTTAAAGCCATATGAAAAAAAAAAAAAAAAAACTCTTGATTTAAAAGTTGTGATAGAGATGTTCGTAAACTTTTTCTGGGTCCTCCTCTACTCAATGAAGATTTATGTCCATCTTTTGTGAGCCGGTCACAGTGTGATCATATCCCAGAAGTACTTTTTGGATTTTCATCTAAGCTCAATTGATTTGAAATTGTACAAATGAATCTTGGGCACATTATGAGAAATCCACTGGACAGGGTTTTCAAAACCGTGGGTCATTTTTCAAAATTTGGCCAAAACTATTTTATTCTCTGAAAACTCATGATTCATGACTTGATAGTATGGTGAATTGAACTAAACTGAACGACTTGAGACTTTTGAATTGCGTTATGTCCCTAACCAATAAACCAGTTTATCCAAGCATACTAAGAAATGAGATATCATTGCTCATTACACATGAGACGCCTTGAAATTTTGTGACCAGACAAAACTATATTGCATTTGAACATACAAGAGGCCCTACCCTCTGTTAACAAATAAGAGAAATTAAGCACTGATTGAAAGTTAGCTCATTTCTATTTCTTGAAGTAACAAATAAGAGGCACCTACCTTCCTTGACAATGAGAGAGAGAGAGAGGGAGGGACAATTTTGTATGCACACATGCACGTTTTGCTAGTGTCGGCTATGAGCCTCGTGGCTCATTTATTTATTTGGGTCACATACTCATATATAAAGCTCATGTGTTTTCAATTTCATTATGGTAAGATTCTTTATTGGACTTGGACATACCAATCCATCACACATTTTCTACATGTGATTAAACTGATGCTTCATGTGTGCTTCAGGGAGATATAAACACTTATATTTAAATAAAATAAAAATAAAAACTCGGGGGCTATTATGGACCAGTTGCCCATACCCTTTAATTAGTAATTTAACTCTTCAATGCCTTTCATTTTCCCCATCAATAAGCAATAAAAATACTGAAATGTAAGTAAGAGCATCTATGGTTGGTCAATTATCAGTGTCATACTGACCTCAATAATTGGAAGCATTGTGGCCAAAATAATAATGGCTAGAAATAATTATCACTTGGTTTTCCAAACTACTACTCATTACACACTTAGGATAATGATTGGCAAGCAATTCACAACATTTCAAATTTGCCAGTGTGAAATTATGAATTGCATGGAGTTTGAAGTTTGAACAATTTGGACACACCCCCCTACTTCCTCTGTGCAACAATCACGTTACTAGATTGCCCTTCACCCACCTCACATTTTTTAATACCTGTCATTAGGATAGTCTAAACCAGCATTAAGGCCATTAAAGAGCCACCATTAAACCCTTTATCATGCTAGGTTGATTTGATAAATTAAATAAAGAGATGATTTCCTGAAATTGACATTAAAGAGGTGTGCATCATGCTAACTAGTGTATAAACCCCGTGAATATGCATGAATGCATTTAAAAACAATCACAATTACACACACACACACATATATATATATATATATATATGAGTTCAAATTATACATAGAATTAGAGTTACAACTTACATATTTTTTTTAAGCCATGAATTTCTAAAATATGTAATGGTTTTTTATATTATACATATAAAATTTATAATCTAATTGGATTTAGACTCTTTGGTTTTTGCACCCAATAATTCACTTTTCACAAATATTAAAAATTTAGATAGGACACATGGTGTAAAATTGAACTCTAATTTAAAATCGAATTAGATTTAGACTGTTCAATTTCTACATCTAATAATTCACTTGACATAAAATTTTAAAAATTAGATGGAACACATAGCGTAAAATTAGACTCCAATTTAGAATCCAATTGGATTTTCTCTAAGTTTTGGTTTTAACCATATACTAGTGTGTAATCTCATGCATATGCACGAGTATAATTAAAAACAATTATTTTTGCATCTTGTTTTGTTTAGCTATACATGTTTTTTTATGCATAAACATCAAACTCAATACTTTATTTTTAACTTCATTTAAATAATAATTATTTTTTCTATATGTTCTCTCCTTTCTCTTCTCTCCACATATATAGCCGCCACCACAACCACCACCACCACCACCTACACCATCATATACAACACCCAAGATCAAACCATCAGCCACCACCACCAAACCAAAACCAAAACCAAGATCACGACACTGCACCACCACAACCAAACCAAAATCAAACACCCAAGATCAAATTATCACAACGTCTAGTGGCGGCTCCAGAAATTTTGTTTTGGATGTTCCTTAGGAAGCATAAACTACACAATCTTATTTCTTTTTAGCCTTTAGGTAATTAGGTTAGATTCAATATTATTAATTCCATTCCATTCCGGCCGTAACGGCCGGAAAATACCATGCCGGTAAACAAACCGGAACAGTAAACCACCCTATTCCACTTTGGAAAAAATTTTGGGTCATTCCGATCTATTTTGGGTGTTTCGGTAAATACCGGCCGAAATTCAAGATTCATCTAGCATGAAGTTTGTGCTTAAAAAAAAATTGTTCTTAAAACCAAAACAAACTTGTATTCTGTAACCAAAAAACCTCAGAAGGAAAAAAAAAATAAAAAGAAAAGAAATGAACAAAGGTACGGCTAAAAAAAAATCGTATTGAGAAATTTGAAACTCAAAACTTGAGAAAAGGCATTGCCGCACTGGTACTGGTAGAAGATACAAAAGTCACAAACAAGGAGAAAGGCAAAACGTAGACGTAAAAGTGTAGATGAAGATATGATAAAATTTAAAAGAATGAAGTGTAAAAATTGAGGAGACAGAAGATGTGTGTGGTTAAGAATAAACAAGAAAAAATAATTAAAAATGAAAAGTAAGTAATATATGTCTGGTGAGGAAAAATAATACTATAAAAAAATAAAATAAAATATTGAAAATTGTGTTGTATTGAGTCTTTGCTTAATCGAATGAATCAAGTCACTAGTCGCTTGTAGTAGTTTTATTATACTTTTTTTTTTTTTTTTTTTTTTGAGTTTTTCCTTTTAGCTTGAAGCCGAATCTCGATGGAGCTCTAGATCCAACAAAAGTCCCACTGGCCAGAGAAGTAGACTGAGCCACTAGATCTAGCAACATTCCTAGCTATCTTGCCATAGCAGTGATAAAGCCTCTTCACTTCTTACTAGTACACACACAAACACAAACAGAGAAGACAAGATACAGACGAAAGAGAGGGAGAAAGAGAGACACAGTTGGAGTAGAAAAATTATTTAAGAAATAAATTTTTGGCTTGGCGAGGAAACTCTCTCACCACAAGAGGCGTGGCATTGTTCCTCACCAATTGTTTTGGACTAATTTGGTGAGACTAGTGCGTGATTTTTTGAGTATTTAGTTTGCTGAAATATTAAAATAACTACATTAATATGAATCCTCTTACATATTACTGTAGCTATGGATGAATTTTATAAAATTATACATAGATTGACATGAGAGGTTTTGGAAACCTATTTTTGAGAAGAAGAGGTTTTGGAAATTGGTTGAGAAAAATGTAGAACTTTTTTTACTTTACAAAAGACTGATCTGAATGCTCTCTCTCTCTCTCTTTTATGGAGATGTGAATGGTCTTGATTTTCAAATAATAATAATAAGACCTTGAGATCCACTGGACTAATCCCTAGAGCTAAAAGAAAGAAAACACACAAGTCAATAACTAGTTTGATTTGCCCATGTCTAATTCCGTACTTTGTGGGCAGTTTAGTCATTGCACACAAATTTCCAAACTATCGCAATCCAATCCGCGTGAGAGCTTCCGTAAAAAAAAAAAATCTCAATGGACCACGTTAGGAAATCGGAAATCAAGACGTATTTGCCAAAATATCCTTGCTTATCACGTGCCTTAATTCTCTCTCTATTCTTTAATATTAAACCCCTTTACATTAAATTAAGCAAATATTTAAAACACTAAAAAAAAAAAAGCTAATCCCACATATAAAAGGACTAACCTCAAACCTATTTCCCAAGTTAAGAACACATAGTTCAGTTGCAACCTCTGTTTTTCTCACCAAGAAAACAAAAGGCTCTCAAACCCCCACAAGATTCAAAACCCAGATAGATATTTTCAACGATGGAGTGGGTTCGAGGAGACCCAGTCGGCCATGGCAGTTTCGCTACAGTCAATTTGGCTCTACCAAAAGATGGTTGCTCTCAAGATTCTCCTGTAATGGTTGTGAAATCTTGCGAGTCTTTCAATTGCTCGACGCTCGAGAACGAGAAACAAGTGCTCGATCAACTCGCGAAGTGCCCACAAATCATTCAGTGTCTCGGCGACAACCACAGCTTCGAGAACGGCACGGAGTATTACAACTTGTTGTTGGAATATGCTTCTAATGGCACTTTATCTGATCAACTCAAGAACCGTGGCGGCCCGTTGCCGGAGTTCGATGTTCAACGCTACGCCAAGTCGGTGCTCAAAGGGCTTCGTGATGTTCACGCTAAAGGGTTTGTTCACTGTGACTTGAAGCTTCAGAATATCCTCGTGTTCGACAATGGGAAAATCAAAATCGCCGACTTTGGACTTGCGAAAAAAGCAGAGCAAAAACAGAGTAACGAAGTAAAAAGAGCAGAGCTTAGAGGAACTCCTTTGTACATGTCGCCGGAATCAGTTAATCACAATGAGTACGAATCGCCGGCGGATATTTGGGCTTTTGGGTGTGCGGTGTTGGAGTTGATGACTGCTAAACCGGCATGGAATTGTGAACCCCATGTGAATATTTGGAAGCTTTTGCTTCGAATTGGGGAGGGTGATGAAGTGCCACAAGTCCCTAAAGAATTGTCTGATGACTGTCAAGATTTTCTCGGCAAGTGTTTTGTTAAGGATCCAAGAGAAAGATGGACGGCCGAGATGCTTTTGAAACATTCTTTTGTGGCTGATATTTCTGATAATGATCATGATCATGACACTGTTCCATTGGATGAATCACCAAGAAGTCCTTTCAATTTCCCAGATTGGGTTTCCTTACAATCTTTGGATTCACCGGAATTGTCACCGGATTCCGGTAATTTCTTTGAATGGGAATTGAATTCGAGGCATGGTTCGTCGGCTTATTCGCCGTTATGTTCTCCGGCAGATCGGTTGCGGCAGTTGGTGACCAATGAGGAACCTGATTGGCCTTTTTCGGAGAGTTGGGTGACAGTGAGGTGACCGGAATTGGGCAATTTTTAGCAGAGTAGGAGAAGAGCTAGAACAGAGGAAAAATACTAATTTCAAAGATTTTCAATTTTCATTACATCTGACGGTTCTGATTTAATCTTGTTGATTCTGATATTTTGATTGTAAATACTTGGAGTACATAGAAAGAATTATTGAACAGTTTTGATTGGCAAAGCCACCCTCAAGGTGGCTGACTCTGTATATAAGAAATTATATTTTAGTGAATTAAAGTTCGTCAATTTCTTTTGCAATATCATTTGAGATTTTGCAAGATTTGCTTCAATAATTCAATATGTCAGGCTCAGCCGCTCAATTTTAAAGTTTCTCTCCTCTTCCGAAAATAAAGGAGGAGATTGAATTACTGTTTTGGTTGGTATTTTATTGGGGTCTCCTTAAGAAAACATGTTAAAAATTAACAAAATCCTTTATTAGTTAACAGTTAAAAAAAAAAAAAATTCAATGTTACAATAGGAAGCAAAGTAAAAAATAAATACACAAGTAGCGCAGTAAGTCAAAATCGTCAACTGGTTGGCTTGGCTTTGAGTCTTTCATGAAAGTCTGCTTGACAATAAAACATTGAATTGCCAAAAAAGGTCGGGAGATGCCCAAATCCAACAACCCAAGTAGTTGTAGATGCTCTTAGTAGGTGAAACTATTAGGTACACCGTGGATCATTAAAGGCAGACTTTCCTTAGCAAATTGATCTTATTATTATGGGAATATTCTTCATTGCAAGGATCAAGTATTCAAGATCCCTGAATAGTCAAATACTTATTCTGGGAATATAATATTTGCTACTATTATATTTGCAATAAGTAGTACGCAATTTGGATTTGGGGTTTTGGTTGTTTTTGTTGGAGTGATTCTCAATCATGTGGGAGCCAGCTTCTTTTACTAGTACATTGAGATAGGCCTCATAAGGTCATGTACTAGTACATTAACCTTACCTTTGTGTGCTAAAAAGATTGTTAACCAAATTGGTAACTTTATGGGTCTTGGAAAAAATATTCTTTCGGCATAAATATCTTCTCTCCACAGCAAGTCGGTCTCACTAATGAGTGAGAACTCACATGCTATGAGTGACAAGATATATATACTCGTAATAGGGTACACCTTTTCCTAAGGTTGAGGGAACAGATATTTGCTAACTTGTCTTTTTTGAGACTTAATGGGATTCTTCTACATAGTCCGTTCCTATCACTTATGGAGATGATGTTCTATAATATGTTTGTGTTATGATCTGTAGTATGTTGGTCTATAATATGTTAGTGTGTTTTAAGGTAGTAGTAGTGTTGTAATATGGCTGTCAATGTCATCCATCCCTTCTTGTTGCAGTTTGAGTTAGCAAGTTGTTGTCTTACTTGTTGTGCTTCTTGTGTTTAGGGTCCGTTTGGTTGGAGAGATGAAAAGTGAGATGATAAAAAATGGAGAGGAGATAGAAAAGGGGAGGGATAGAAAATATTTTAGTTTCCCTCATAGTCTTTGGTTTCAGAATGGATAATGGAAGAATGGAAAACCCTTATGTTAGAAATGAAAATATTGCTTATAAAAATTTACTCAAATGCCCCGATTAAATAATTTTTTATATAAACATTCTATTAAGGAAAAAATTGGAGTAGGGTATAAAAATGATACCAAACGATTACTTCAAGTGAAAAAAAAAAAAAAAAAAAAAAAAAAAAAAAAAAAAAAAAAAAACATCGGGGAGGGGGGCAATGGTAATTTATCATCAGCCCCCTCTCTTCTCCCTTATTTTTTTCTCCGAATTGGGGGCTGAAATTTGGTAGGCACAGAGAGAAAATTGTCGAGTTTCACCATTTTCTCCCTCTTTCCCTTCCTAACCAAACACTCATCTCTCCCCTTTTCTATCCTTTCTATTTACACTAAAACAAATCACACCCTTAAACTTCTCACCTTGTAATATATTTTAGGCCAAAATGCAAAATTGATCCTCTAAATTTTACCATTTTTCATTTCAGTCCTCTAAGTTTGAGTTTGGTCCTTTCAGTCCCTAGAGTTTCAAGTATACTTAATTTAGTTCTCTTTTAGTCTTCAGTTAGGTGCTGCTATCCAATAACCAAAACAACACCGTTTTGGATTTTTTTTTTCTTAATTTCAAAAATAAAAAATAAAAAATGTTAATTAAATTTTTTTTTAAAAGGGCAGTGGGGAACAATGTCGTTCCTAGCCCACTAAATATAAAAAATTCCTCAGTCCCTCAAAATTTTCAAGTAACAGGCTGATAGGGTCTTGCTGAGTCGTGGCTTGCAAACAATCCTGATGTACTGGGGTTGAAGAGAGATGGAAAATCTGTATTCAAAGAGCCGACTCTGGCGAAAATGGGTAACTAAGCATAATTTTTCAACTATATAGTTAGTAGTTCCGGTTTCCAAACTATATTATTTACTAGCATCTCGAGTCTATGAGACTTAATTTTAGCCTATAAATCGAGTCTCAAAGACTCAATTTTCATGGTCTGTTGTGAGATTTTTTTCCTACCTGGAAATCGAGTCTCTAAGGCTCGATTTATAAACCAAAAAAATTTAAAAAAATTCTAAGTCTCAAACAAGCCAAAATACACAGAAAAAATTTAAGAAATCCAGAAACACAACAATCAGATCAGAAGGAGAAAGCTAGAGACTCAGATTAGATCAAATCTCGGCCTGGGCGGAGAAAGCTAGAGACTCAGATCTCGGTCTGGGCGCGCTGCCTGGGTCGTGTGTAACCCAGGCCGCACGCGACCTAGGCAGCGCGCGACCCAGGCCGCACGCGACCCAGGCAGTGCGCGACCTGGGTCTCGCACAGTGCGCCTTTGGTTTCACAGTGGTTCTGTTTTTGGTTTTTTTTTTTCTCTGGGTTCTTCTCTTCTCTGATGTCTGGGTGTAAAGTTATAAGAGTTATAAAGACTCAATTTTCATGTGGTCACCACGTGGAAAAATATGCCACATCGGACATTATTAGGCTATGGAAATCGAGTCTTTGAGACTCGATTTATAGGCCAAAATCGAGTCTTTTAGACTTGAGATGTTAGTAAATAATATAGTTTGGGAACTGAGACTACTAACTATATAGTTGGCAAATTATGCTTAGTTACCCATTTTCGCCGCTGACTCTCTTCCAAGACTATCATGGCATGCCTAATTTAAAAAATGTAAGTACTTATAATAATATTTCCTCATTTGCTACACATTAGTTCAAAGTTGCTGCTCTCCTCTCCTACATATATAGATGTCTAACTTGGCTTGAACGGTTTTTAGGAATTGGTAGAGTTCATGGCAAAATTAAGAGGGTATAAAGTGGAGTTTGAGGGACTGAGAAATTTTTGATATTCAGTGGGCTAGGAACGACGTCGTTCCCCAGCCCTTTAGTTTTTGTCTTTTAATTTTATTTAATTATTAATTAGTATTTTTCTTCTTTTTTTTTTTTTTTTTTTTTTTTTTTTTTTTTTTTTTTTTCTAATTAAGAAAAAGAAAATCTAAAACGTCGTCATTTTCGTTATTGGACGGTAACACCTAACGGGGACTAAATTGAGTATACTTGAAACTTGGAAGACTAAAATGATAAAACTCAAAGTTAATGGACTAAAATAACAAAAGGTGAAACTTAGAAAGTTAGTTTTACATTTTGGACAATATTTTATCTATTAATAACTCCCCCTCAAAATTTTGTTTTTAAATAATTTTTTAATTTATAGTTCAAAGTATAAGTAATTGACATTTGAGAATAGGTTAAATTTTTATCATTAAAAAAAAACTAATTTTAGGTTAAATTTAATCTACTCTACTAAATTTTCCTTCGACTTAAATAGACCCATAGAAACTAAATTGTTTTTGTAATGCCTTATTGTTTCCTTTGGATTCTAATAAAATCTTGTTTATTCTAGGGGAAAAGATAAAGCCTACATTATCTGCTTGGCCCAAAACGTTATATTAAATTTTTCTAGGGCCCAAAACTTTATTTCAACAAAGAAAAGGGAAACAACAAGTGTGAATGTGTAGTCTTGTGAAGCCCATGCATCTCGATTTGTGGTTCCTTGGGCTTAATAATTCATATACGGGTTGGATTGAATGATATTGGATTTGAAACTATTGTCGAGCTACAATTTGGAATCCCGTTTCTGGTTGCTCCATAATTTGTAAATATAATAACATAATTTCCAAATTTTCATTTCGGACGATTTTTATGTTACGTCTGTGCAAAAGTGAAAGTTCTAACAACGCGACCTAGGCAGTGCGCGACCCAGGCCGCACGCGACCTGGGTCTCGCACGGTGCGCCTTTGGTTTCACAGTGGTTCTGTTTTTGGTTTTTTTTTTCTCTGGGTTCTTCTCTTCTCTAATGTCTGGGTGTAAAGTTATAAGAGTTATAAAGACTCAATTTTCATGTGGTCACCACGTGGAAAAATATGCCACATCGGACATTATTAGGCTATGGAAATCGAGTCTTTGAGACCCGATTTATAGGCCAAAATCGAGTCTTTTAGACTTGAAATGTCAGTAAATAATATAGTTTGGGAACTGAGACTACTAACTATATAGTTGGAAAATTATGCTTAGTTACCCATTTTCACCGCTGACTCTCTTCCAAGACTATCATGGCATGCCTAATTTAAAAAATGTAAGTACTTATAATAATATTTCCTCATTTGCTACACATTAGTTCAAAGTTGCTGCTCTCCTCTCCTACATATATAGATGCCTAACTTGGCTTGAACGGTTTTTAGGAATTGGTAGAGTTCATGGCAAAATTAAGAGGGTATAAAGTGGAGTTTGAGGGACTGAGAAATTTTTGATATTCAGTGGGCTAGGAACGACGTCGTTCCCCAGCCCTTTAGTTTTTGTCTTTTAATTTTATTTATTTATTAATTAGTATTTTTCTTCTTCTTTTTTTTTTTTTTTCCTAATTAAGAAAAAGAAAATCTAAAACGTCGTCATTTTTGTTATTGGACGGTAACACCTAACGGGGACTAAATTGAGTATACTTGAAACTTGGAAGACTAAAATGATAAAACTCAAAGTTAATGGACTAAAATAACAAAAGGTGAAACTTAGAAAGTTAGTTTTACATTTTGGACAATATTTTATCTATTAATAACTCCCCTCAAAATTTTGTTTTTAAATAATTTTTTAATTTATAGTTCACAGTATAAGTAATTGACATTTGAGAACAGGCTAAATTTTTATCATTAAAAAAAAACTAATTTTAGGTCAAATTTAATCTACTCTACTAAATTTTCCTTCGACCTAAATAGACCCTTAGAAACTAAATTGTTTTTGTAATGCCTTATTGTTTCCTTTGGATTCTAATAAAATCTTGTTTATTCTAGGGGAAAAGATAAAGCCTAAATTATCTGCTTGGCCCAAAACGTTATATTAAATTTTTCTAGGACCCAAAACTTTATTTCAACGAAGAAAAGGGAAACAACAAGTGTGAATGTGTAGTCAGTAGTCTTGTGAAGCCCATGCATCTCGATTTGTGGTTCCTTGGGCTTAATAATTCATATACGGGTTGGATTGAATGATATTGGATTTGAAACTATTGTCAAGTGAGCTACAATTTGGAATCCCGTTTCTGGTTGCTCCACAATTTGTAAATATAATAACATAATTTCCAAATTTTCATTTCGGACAATTTTTATGTTACGTCTATGCAAAAGTGAAAGTTCTAACAACGCGATCTAGGCAGTGCGCGACCCAGGCCGCACGCGACCCAGGCAGCGCGCGACCTGGGTCTCGCACGGTGCGCCTTTGGTTTCACAATGGTTCTGTTTTTGGTTTTTTTTTTTTTTTCTCTGGGTTCTTCTCTTCTCTAATGTCTGGGTGTAAAGTTATAAGAGTTATAAAGACTCAATTTTCATGTGGTCACCACGTGGAAAAATTTGCCACATCGGACATTATTAGGCTATGGAAATCGAGTCTTTGAGACCCGATTTATAGGCCAAAATCGAGTCTTTTAGACTTGAGATGTTAGTAAATAATATAGTTTGGGAACTGAGACTACTAACTATATAGTTGGAAAATTATGCTTAGTTACCCATTTTCGCCGCTGACTCTCTTCCAAGACTATCATGGCATGCCTAATTTAAAAAATGTAAGTACTTATAATAATATTTCCTCATTTGCTACACATTAGTTCAAAGTTGCTGCTCTCTTCTCCTACATATATAGATGCCTAACTTGGCTTGAACGGTTTTTAGGAATTGGTAGAGTTCATGGCAAAATTAAGAGGGTATAAAGTGGAGTTTGAGGGACTGAGAAATTTTTGATATTCAGTGGGCTAGGAACGACGTCGTTCACTCGTTCCCCAGCCCTTTAGTTTTTGTCTTTTAATTTTATTTATTTATTAATTAGCATTTTTCTTCTTCTTTTATTTTTTTATTTTTTTATTTTTTTATTTTTTTCTAATTAAGAAAAAGAAAATCTAAAACGTCGTCGTTTTTGTTATTGGACGGTAAAACCTAACGGGGACTAAATTGAGTATACTTGAAACTTGGAAGACTGAAATGATAAAACTCAAAGTTAATGGACTAAAATAACAAAAGGTGAAACTTAGAAAGTTAGTTTTACATTTTGGACAATATTTTATCTATTAATAACTCCCCCTCAAAATTTTGTTTTTAAATAATTTTTTAATTTATAGTTCAAAGTATAAGTAATTGACATTTGAGAATAGGTTAAATTTTTATCATTAAAAAAAAACTAATTTTAGGTTAAATTTAATCTACTCTACTAAATTTTCCTTCGACTTAAATAGACCCATAGAAACTAAATT
Source organism: Quercus robur (assembly GCF_932294415.1). Taxonomy (NCBI): domain Eukaryota; kingdom Viridiplantae; phylum Streptophyta; class Magnoliopsida; order Fagales; family Fagaceae; genus Quercus; species Quercus robur. Next base: position 12,084,969 of record NC_065539.1, read on the forward strand.
GTTTTTGTAATGCCTTATTGTTTCCTTTGGATTCTAAAAAAATCTTGTCTATTCTAGGGGAAAAGATAAAGCCTACATTATCTGCTTGGCCCAAAACGTTATATTAAATTTTTCTAGGGCCCAAAACTTTATTTCAACAAAGAAAAGGGAAACAACAAGTGTGAATGTGTAGTCTTGTGAAGCCCATGCATCTCGATTTGTGGTTCCTTGGGCTTAATAATTCATATACGGGTTGGATTGAATGATATTGGATTTGAAACTATTGTCAAGTGAGCTACAATTTGGAATCCCGTTTCTGGTTGCTCCATAATTTGTAAATATAATAACATAATTTCCAAATTTTCATTTCGGACGATTTTTATGTTACGTCTGTGCAAAAGTGAAAGTTCTAACAACGCGACCTAGGCAGTGCGCGACCCAGGCCGCACGCGACCCAGGAAGCGCGTGACCTGGGTCTCGCACGGTGCGCCTTTGGTTTCACAGTGGTTCTGTTTTTGGTTTTTTTTTTCTCTGGGTTCTTCTCTTCTCTAATGTCTGGGTGTAAAGTTATAAGAGTTATAAAGACTCAATTTTCATGTGGTCACCACGTGGAAAAATATGCCACATCGGACATTATTAGGCTATGGAAATCGAGTCTTTGAGACCCGATTTATAGGCCAAAATCGAGTCTTTTAGACTTGAAATGTTAGTAAATAATATAGTTTGGGAACTGAGACTACTAACTATATAGTTGGAAAATTATGCTTAGTTACCCATTTTCACCGCTGACTCTCTTCCAAGACTATCATGGCATGTCTAATTTAAAAAATGTAAGTACTTATAATAATATTTCCTCATTTGCTACACATTAGTTCAAAGTTGCTGCTCTCCTCTCCTACATATATAGATGCCTAACTTGGCTTGAACGGTTTTTAGGAATTGGTAGAGTTCATGGCAAAATTAAGAGGGTATAAAGTGGAGTTTGAGGGACTGAGAAATTTTTGATATTCAGTGGGCTAGGAACGACGTCGTTCCCCAGCCCTTTAGTTTTTGTCTTTTAATTTTATTTATTTATTAATTAGTATTTTTCTTCTTCTTTTTTTTTTTTTTTTTTTTTTTTTTTTTCTAATTAAGAAAAAGAAAATCTAAAACGTCGTCATTTTTGTTATTGGACGGTAACACCTAACGGGGACTAAATTGAGTATACTTGAAACTTGGAAGACTAAAATGATAAAACACATAGTTAATGGACTAAAATAACAAAAGGTGAAACTTAGAAAGTTAGTTTTACATTTTGGACAATATTTTATCTATTAATAACTCCCCCTCAAAATTTTGTTTTTAAATAATTTTTTAATTTATAGTTCACAGTATAAGTAATTGACATTTGAGAATAGGCTAAATTTTTATCATTAAAAAAAAACTAATTTTAGGTCAAATTTAATCTACTCTACTAAATTTTCCTTCGACCTAAATAGACCCTTAGAAACTAAATTGTTTTTGTAATGCCTTATTGTTTCCTTTGGATTCTAATAAAATCTTGTTTATTCTAGGGGAAAAGATAAAGCCTAAATTATCTGCTTGGCCCAAAACGTTATATTAAATTTTTCTAGGACCCAAAACTTTATTTCAACAAAGAAAAGGGAAACAACAAGTGTGAATGTGTAGTCAGTAGTCTTGTGAAGCCCATGCATCTCGATTTGTGGTTCCTTGGGCTTAATAATTCATATACGGGTTGGATTGAATGATATTGGATTTGAAACTATTGTCAAGTGAGCTACAATTTGGAATCCCGTTTCTGGTTGCTCCATAATTTGTAAATATAATAACATAATTTCCAAATTTTCATTTCGGACGATTTTTATGTTACGTCTGTGCAAAAGTGAAAGTTCTAACAACGCGACCTAGGCAGTGCGCGACCCAGGCCGCACGCGACCCAGGAAGCGCGTGACCTGGGTCTCGCACGGTGCGCCTTTGGTTTCACAATGGTTCTGTTTTTGGTTTTTTTTTTCTCTGGGTTCTTCTCTTCTCTAATGTCTGGGTGTAAAGTTATAAGAGTTATAAAGACTCAATTTTCATGTGGTCACCACGTGGAAAAATATGCCACATCGGACATTATTAGGCTATGGAAATCGAGTCTTTGAGACCCGATTTATAGGCCAAAATCGAGTCTTTTAGACTTGAAATGTTAGTAAATAATATAGTTTGGGAACTGAGACTACTAACTATATAGTTGGAAAATTATGCTTAGTTACCCATTTTCACCGCTGACTCTCTTCCAAGACTATCATGGCATGCCTAATTTAAAAAATGTAAGTACTTATAATAATATTTCCTCATTTGCTACACATTAGTTCAAAGTTGCTGCTCTCCTCTCCTACATATATAGATGCCTAACTTGGCTTGAACGGTTTTTAGGAATTGGTAGAGTTCATGGCAAAATTAAGAGGGTATAAAGTGGAGTTTGAGGGACTGAGAAATTTTTGATATTCAGTGGGCTAGGAACGACGTCGTTCCCCAGCCCTTTAGTTTTTGTCTTTTAATTTTATTTATTTATTAATTAGTATTTTTCTTCTTCTTCTTTTTTTTTTTTTTTTTTTTTTTTTTTCTAATTAAGAAAAAGAATATCTAAAACGTCGTCATTTTTGTTATTGGACGGTAACACCTAACGGGGACTAAATTGAGTATACTTGAAACTTGGAAGACTAAAATGATAAAACTCAAAGTTAATGGACTAAAATAACAAAAGGTGAAACTTAGAAAGTTAGTTTTACATTTTGGACAATATTTTATCTATTAATAACTCCCCCTCAAAATTTTGTTTTTAAATAATTTTTTAATTTATAGTTCACAGTATAAGTAATTGACATTTGAGAATAGGCTAAATTTTTATCATTAAAAAAAAAACTAATTTTAGGTCAAATTTAATCTACTCTACTAAATTTTCCTTCGACCTAAATAGACCCTTAGAAACTAAATTGTTTTTGTAATGCCTTATTGTTTCCTTTGGATTCTAATAAAATCTTGTTTATTCTAGGGGAAAAGATAAAGCCTACATTATCTGCTTGGCCCAAAACGTTATATTAAATTTTTCTAGGGCCCAAAACTTTATTTCAACAAAGAAAAGGGAAACAACAAGTGTGAATGTGTAGTCAGTAGTCTTGTGAAGCCCATGCATCTCGATTTGTGGTTCCTTGGGCTTAATAATTCATATACGGGTTGGATTGAATGATATTGGATTTGAAACTATTGTCAAGTGAGCTACAATTTGGAATCCCGTTTCTGGTTGCTCCACAATTTGTAAATATAATAACATAATTTCCAAATTTTCATTTCGGACAATTTTTATGTTACGTCTGTGCAAAAGTGAAAGTTCTAACAACGCGACCTAGGCAGTGCGCGACCCAGGCCGCACGCGACCCAGGCAGCGCGCGACCTGGGTCTCGCACGGTGCGCCTTTGGTTTCACAATGGTTCTGTTTTTGGTTTTTTTTTTTTTTTCTCTGGGTTCTTCTCTTCTCTAATGTCTGGGTGTAAAGTTATAAGAGTTATAAAGACTCAATTTTCATGTGGTCACCACGTGGAAAAATTTGCCACATCGGACATTATTAGGCTATGGAAATCGAGTCTTTAAGACCCGATTTATAGGCCAAAATCGAGTCTTTTAGACTTGAGATGTTAGTAAATAATATAGTTTGGGAACTGAGACTACTAACTATATAGTTGGAAAATTATGCTTAGTTACCCATTTTCGCCGCTTACTCTCTTCCAAGACTATCATGGCATGCCTAATTTAAAAAATGTAAGTACTTATAATAATATTTCCTCATTTGCTACACATTAGTTCAAAGTTGCTGCTCTCCTCTCCTACATATATAGATGCCTAACTTGGCTTGAACGGTTTTTAGGAATTGGTAGAGTTCATGGCAAAATTAAGAGGGTATAAAGTGGAGTTTGAGGGACTGAGAAATTTTTGATATTCAGTGGGCTAGGAACGACGTCGTTCCCCAGCCCTTTAGTTTTTGTCTTTTAATTTTATTTATTTATTAATTAGCATTTTTCTTCTTCTTTTTTTTTTTTTTTTTTTTTTTTCCTAATTAAGAAAAAGAAAATCTAAAATGTCGTCATTTTTGTCATTGGACGGTAACACCTAACGGGGACTAAATTGAGTATACTTGAAACTTGGAAGACTAAAATGATAAAACTCAAAGTTAATGGACTAAAATAACAAAAGGTGAAACTTAGAAAGTTAGTTTTACATTTTGGACAATATTTTATCTATTAATAACTCCCCCTCAAAATTTTGTTTTTAAATAATTTTTTAATTTATAGTTCAAAATATAAGTAATTGACATTTGAGAATAGGCTAAATTTTTATCATTAAAAAAAAAACTAATTTTAGGTCAAATTTAATCTACTCTACTCAATTTTCCTTCGACCTAAATAGACCCTTAGAAACTAAATTGTTTTTGTAATGCCTTATTGTTTCCTTTGGATTCTAATAAAATCTTGTTTATTCTAGGGGAAAAGATAAAGCCTACATTATCTGCTTGGCCCAAAACGTTATATTAAATTTTTCTAGGGCCCAAAACTTTATTTCAACAAAGAATAGGGAAACAACAAGTGTTAATGTGTAGTCTTGTGAAGCCCATGCATCTCGATTTGTGGTTCCTTGGGCTTAATAATTCATATACGGGTTGGATTGAATGATATTGGATTTGAAACTATTGTCAAGTGAGCTACAATTTGGAATCCCGTTTCTGGTTGCTCCACAATTTGTAAATATAATAACATAATTTCCAAATTTTCATTTCGGACGATTTTTATGTTACGTCTGTGCAAAAGTGAAAGTTCTAACAACGCGACCTAGGCAGTACGCGACCCAGGCTGCACGCGACCCAGGCAGCGCGCGACCTGGGTCTCGCACGGTGCGCCTTTAGTTTCACAGTGGTTCTGTTTTTGGTTTTTTTTTTTTCTCTGGGTTCTTCTCTTCTCTAATGTCTGGGTGTAAAGTTATAAGAGTTATAAAGACTCAATTTTCATGTGGTCACCACGTGGAAAAATATGCCACATCGGACATTATTAGGCTATGGAAATCGAGTCTTTGAGACCCGATTTATAGGCCAAAATCGAGTCTTTTAGACTTGAGATGTTAGTAAATAATATAGTTTGGGAACTGAGACTACTAACTATATAGTTGGAAAATTATGCTTAGTTACCCATTTTCGCCGCTGACTCTCTTCCAAGACTATCATGGCATGCCTAATTTAAAAAATGTAAGTACTTATAATAATATTTCCTCATTTGCTACACATTAGTTCAAAGTTGCTGCTCTCCTCTCCTACATATATAGATGCCTAACTTGGCTTGAACGGTTTTTAGGAATTGGTAGAGTTCATGGCAAAATTAAGAGGGTATAAAGTGGAGTTTGAGGGACTGAGAAATTTTTGATATTCAGTGGGCTAGGAACGACATCGTTCCCCAGCCCTTTAGTTTTTGTCTTTTAATTTTATTTATTTATTAATTAGCATTTTTCTTTTTTCTTTTTTTTTTCTTTTTTTTTTCTAATTAAGAAAAAGAAAATCTAAAATGTCGTCATTTTTGTTATTGGACGGTAACACCTAACGGGGACTAAATTGAGTATACTTGAAACTTGGAAGACTAAAATGATAAAACTCAAAGTTAATGGACTAAAATAACAAAAGGTGAAACTTAGAAAGTTAGTTTTACATTTTGGACAATATTTTATCTATTAATAACTCCCCCTCAAAATTTTGTTTTTAAATAATTTTTTAATTTGTAGTTCAAAGTATAAGTAATTGACATTTGAGAATAGGCTAAATTTTTATCATTAAAAAAAAACTAATTTTAGGTCAAATTTAATCTACTCTACTCAATTTTCCTTCGACCTAAATAGACCCTTAGAAACTAAATTGTTTTTGTAATGCCTTCTTGTTTCCTTTGGATTCTAATAAAATCTTGTTTATTCTAGGGGAAAAGATACCCAGAGGGCCGGGATACCCTGAGGCTGCCAGAGGGCCGGGATACCCAGAGGCTGCCAAACGCCCGGGTTCCTCTGGTAATGCAGGACAGCTATTGTGGGATTGATACAACTCAAGAAAGTTACCACGAAATACAAGAAATGAAGAACAGAGATGTCCTTCTCAAGTACCCACTGGTGCAGCAAAGAATCAGAAAGTATAAAGCAAACATTCATGAACGAAGGAGCTGTACCACAAGGAATCGAGAATGAGAAAATCATACGTAGACGCAACTGGAAGAGAACTTTCAACCCAGCAGTAAAAGATTCCAATTATTTGGGAATAATGACAACAAGGAAATAACACCGACAGCTAAGTCTGAAAAATGAGAAACCTTGAAAGAAGAGAGATTGAAGACTAATTGCTGAGGACGCCCCGGAATGGAAAGTCAGCAAATGACTTTTAGAGAAACAGCAATAAAAGATGAAAACTATGAGAAAAAAGGGAAGAGACCAGCCCTTGAGCAATTGTCACAGCACGAGCTCTGAGGGGCAAAAGAGAGAAATCACTAGTACCATGGAGCCCTAGAAAACACACTATAAAAGGAAGAGAAAACCCATGTTGAAAATGGGGAGGATTTTTAGTAGGAAGAATATCATAACAGAGTCATTAGAACTCTGTAAAATTTAAGAAAAACAGAGGAATGTCTTCCGGTATCCCAGAAACAGCCACTATAGCACATACTTGGATTCAAAAGGATTCAAACTTTGCAAGTCTTAGAGGCTTGAATAGCCATCAAAGTCTGTAATTTTTGAGCTTATTTGAACCTTGTATCACGTCTTAGTGAGCACATTTGTAATCCACAATCAAGAAAAATAATGAAATATCTCATATTGATTTGAGAATTTCTAACAATTACTTTGCATATTTCTTTACTGCTTCTTGCTGCTCAATACATATATATTCTTGCTTGTAAAGCTGAGTCCCTGCCCAAGCAAAGCCACTCAGACTTGAGTTCCAAATCCCACAAGTCTTGTGCAAAAGCATAAGTCTGTGAGAATTGGGGCCAGGATCCTCGTGGCTGAATCATTCTTATGAAATTCATTTACATATTTGTATATGTATTAATATATATACATATATATATATATATATATATCCTAATCTAAGAAACTAACAATTATTTGAAGATATGTGCATTGTATAGTTGTTCTTGTGTAGGACCTATAGAGGTAAAAGGAAAGGACAAAACTTCATTGCATAACAAGCATGGAGAAAGATTGTATAGTGCACAGAACCAGAGATTCTGGGTTCTTACAGGCCTAATACGCCCCGGGATCCCACGACAGTACGTCCCGGGATCCCACGACAGTACGCCCGGGGAGGAATCGCATTTTTGTCTTGAGGAGATTTATGTGACTTGCGCACAACTTGTTTCGTAATCAGCCCCCGTTTAGCTGCGGTGAACCAAGCCCAGTCCACCAAAACACAACTATTTGGCCCAGGATCCTTGGGCCTGTGTGCTAAAGAAAAAAGCACTCTCACATTTTGGCGACTCCGCTGGGGACTGGGAAAAAGGAGAGGGAAAAAGTAGTCCCTTCACAAGCATGGCTCCAAAGCTAGGAAACACCTAGAGGAAGGAAAGTTCCTCTTAGTGCATTCAACATCAAGATTCCAAAAGTGTGGGTTCCTCCAACGAACGTTCTACCGAGAGACTCTATATGGAATTTTGGGGAATTTCCTAACACAAGATAAGTTTTATGCGTTATTATTTTCTCTACTTTACAATTTGAACATAATAGATCATTGCCCTGCTTTTTAAAAGAAAAACAGGGGGTCATGTAGTAATATTTAAACAATCATAATATTGTCTCATTGCTTTAAAGAAAAATGGAGAAGTGAACAAATAAAATATATTGATGAAATGAAGATTGTGTGAGCTACATAATAGAGAAATGGCCCCACATTTGGGGGCTAATGTATTCTTTCTTTTAAAAAAAAAATTCATGATATTGTTTCATTTGTTTAAAAAGAAAAAGAAGAAAGAGAAATAAGTGAATCAAAGAGATTTGATGAAATGTAAATTACATAGCAAAGCAATTTCCTCACGTTGTGGGGCTAAATAATTTTGCAGCAACTTGATAATAATATCATATGGCGCAGGTTAACAATATGGACAAGTTCCTTGGCTCTACCCACAGGTTTAGCAAAATGGAGTAGTTCCATGATCCCAGCAAAGCCTTGGAGATCCTTGATCCCAGCAAAGCCTAAGAAATCCTTGGTCCCAACAAATCTGAGGAGATCCTTTATTCCAGCAAGGCTGAGTACATCCTTAATTCCAGCAAAGTCTAGGAGATCCTTAACTCTAGGAAAGCAAAGCCTGGGAGATCCTTGATCCCAACAAAGCTGAGGAGATCCTTTATTCCAGCAAGGCTGAGTACATCCTTAATTCCAGCAAAGTCTAGGAGATCCTTGACTCCAGGAAAGCAAAGCCTGGGAGATCCTTGATCCCAACAAAGCTGAGGAGATCCTTTATTCCAGCAAGGCTGAGTACATTCTTAATTCCAGCAAAATCTAAGAGATCCTTGACTCTAGGAAAGCAAAGCTTAAGAGATCCTTGATCCCAGCAAAGCCTAAGAAATCCTTGGTTCCAACAAAGCTGAGGAGATCCTTGATCCCAACAAAGCTGAGGAGATCTTTTATTCCAGCAAGGCTGAGTACATCCTTAATTCCAGCAAAGTCTAAGAGATCTTTAACTCCAGGAAAGTAAAGCCTGGAAGATCCTTGATCCCAACAAAGCTGAGGAGATCCTTTATTCCAGCAAGGCTGAGTACATCCTTAATTCCAGCAAGGCTGAGTACATCCTTAATTCCAGCAAAGTCTAAGAGATCCTTAACTCCAAGAAAGTAAAGCCTGGAAGATCCTTGATCCCAACAAAGCTGAGGAGATCCTTTATTCCAGCAAGGTTGAGTACATCCTTAATTCCAGCAAATTCTAAGAGATCCTTAACTCCAGGAAAGTAAAGCCTGAGAGATCCTTGATCCCAACAAAGTTGAGGAGATCCTTAATTCCAGCAAGGCTAAGTACACCCTCAATTTCAGCAAAGCCTAAAAGATCGTTAGTTCTAGCAAAGACGAAGTATTTCCACGAATCCAGCAAAGTAAAATGGTTGTAAAAAAAAAAATGGAGGCATCCGGAAAATGGATAGAAGTTCCATAATAGCATTAAGAGAAGGTGGATCAAGCATGATTCAACAACCGCCTCATGTCTTGGGGGCTAAAGCCTATTATGCAGTGGACCTTAAATATATTTTGAAGAAAATCAATAGAAACACTATATTGCAAGTCAGTAGCAAAATCAACATTATTGAAAGCTCAACAACTATGCAATACATCTACCATTTCTTACAGCTCAATAATTGGGCTCACCTATGGAAATAACAAGATTTGGAGGAGATACAGAGACCACTGGAAGACACCTACAACTAGCTCTAAAGGCCAACCATGACATCACAACTATTGCCTAATCCTCTCAATGTACCATTAGCACATGAAAGAGGGATTGAATGGGAAGCCCATAAAAGTCGCTGCCAATCTTAGTCCTTTCATCCAGCACATAATAAACTTTGTGGAAAATATACTTTATGATGAATCGGCTCCAGCTGAAGAATATCTCATTGTTAGGATCCCGGGGGGCTCCTATATCTGGGATCCCGGGGGCTCCTATCGCAGAAGAAGAAGAAACCTGGAGGGAAAGCAGAATATTGCTTATGAAGGCACGCGGGACCTGAATGTAGCCTACAGGAGGATCTCGGACCACCATCTTACATGATAGCCCAAGAAGAGATCCTGGAGGAACCTGGGGATACGATGAGTCAGAATTTCCCTTCTCCAGGATCCCGAGGAGTTCCCATCCTAGAAGAAGGAAGCAATGCCCATGGTTTGAAGGATCCCTTGGACAGAAAAAGAAAGAAGGAGGAAGGCTAATATACTGTTTACGAAAATCCTGGAGAAACTTACAGATATGGAAAGGAAGACATAAATCTTACCAAAGGAAAAACTAGAAGAGGTGAACTTGGGGGTTGACGCAAGGAACCCAGGGCCCATCCTAATCAGCAGTCAGTACAGAAAAAAGAGCAACTGGTGAAGCTATTGAAAAAATATGAAGATTTATTGGCGTGAACTCCTTCAAATTAAATAAGGCACGTCCAAAGGATAAATTTCCTTTGCCTAACATCGATCTCCTCATAGATCCAACTAAGGCAACAACAATATCAACCATGAAGAGGCATGCCACGATCAGGGAACTCAAGAGCTTCTTAGAAAGAGTTTCTTACATTAGGAAGTTCACACCAAGACCAACCTTGGTCAGTAGTGGACTATCCAAATTGTTGAAAAAGGGGAATATTTTCATATGGGGAGTTGAGCAACCAAATGTCTTTCATAAAACTTCAACAGATCATGAGTCATTTGCCTACCATATGAGTACTATCCATGGCAAAATCACTATTGTTGTACCTGGGATCTTGATCCCAAGCATACAAGGCATTGAAGGACACTGAAATGAGGTATCCCAACATAGAAAGGGCGTGTATGGCAGTTATGCATCTCAACAACTGAATCATTACTTTTCATCCCACCAAATCCTGTTGGTGGCAAGCTCTCATCCAATAAAAACCCTCCTCGATCAGCCCTTGCAATCTTGAAGAGTAGCCAGGTGGTTAATATTAATTTCCCAAAACAACATAGGTCTGAAGGATCCCCAGAGCTATCAAGAGCTAAGCTGTAACAAACTCACTGACCCAGTTCCGCAAAGAAGAGAAATACCTATTAAGTGAGAAGATCTCTAAAAAAGTAGTAGCAGTAGAGATCCTTGTAAAGAAACAGATTATGAGGTTTGTGAAGACAGCCTTCAATGAACATGCCTAGAGGAAGTCATCCCCTTCCAGGATCCCCGTACGAAGATCCCCCACTTGAAGAAAACACCATGACAGAATCATCTTGGTGGAGCTCCTGGCCATCAGTCCACCGGTGAGAGCAATCTTAGATGACTCATAAAAGAAGATTATTTCCATAAAGGATTTGTTCACAGCTAAGAGAGGACATTTTAGAAGATCCTCGGAGAAGAAAACAAATCCTCAACCCTTTAAAGAAAAGAAAAGAAATCAGTTCAGTGAGCTCACTTGAAAACGATGGGCTATGAAGGAACTTTTTCTGAAGATCGAAAAATTCAATGGTCATGAACAAATTTTCCAAGTGGCATGGCCTAGGACTTGGGAAAGGGAAAATTTTCCATGTACCTAGCCCAGGACTTGATCAAAACAGAAATTTTCCAAGTGGCATGGCCTAGGACTTGGGAAAAGGCAAATTTTCCATGTACCTAGCCCAGGACTTGAGCAAAACACAAATTTTCCAAGTGGCATGGCCTAGGACTTGGGAAAAGGCAAATTTTCCATGTACCTAGCCCAGAACTTGAGCAGAACAGAATTTTTCCAAGTGGCATGGCCTAGGACTTGGTAAGAGCAAACTTTCCATGTACCTAGCCCAGGACTTGACCAAAATAGATTTTCCCAAGTGACATGGCCTAGGACTTGGTAAGAGCAAACTTTCCATGTACCTAGCCAAAGACTTGGCCTAGAACAATTTTTCTAAATACATGGCCCAGAAATTTGCCAAGAGCAAAAGTTTCCAAGTACGACCAAGAAAATGGTCAAAAGCAAAAGTTTATGGGTACAAGCTGTAGCACATACCAGTAATGGGTAAAAGTGCAGATTGTAAGCATATCCCAGTCATGGCTACAACTTGTAGCACGTACTAGCATTGAGTACAAACTGTAGTACATACCAGTAATAGGTACAAGCCGTAGCATGTCCTAGCAAAGGATGCAAATTGTAAGCAAAGCCCCACGAGGGGTACAAAGAGAAAGAGCCTTGATTGGGTATGAAAACCCAAAAGTGGGTGTGTAAAGTGCACATGATTGACCTCCTTGAAAGGAATTGGTTCAAGGGAGCCTAAAGAAGCAAGGAAGGTGTAACTTAAAAAAAAAAAAAAAAAAAAATTCTAAGAGTACATCACTCGAAGCCGCACAAGCATGGATACTTTTGCAAGTCTCTATACAAAGAGATTAGTCAATGACATTACAAACCAGCTAGCGACATTTCCCTCCTCCAACAAGGTGCAAACTCACCAAAGGCTTGGAGGTATTTCGACTCAACAAAAGAAAGTTCATCCCATGAAGGAAGTGTAGCAATTCCTTTGGAGTTTCCTTCAAGAATTATTTGATCTACACATTGGTTCTACAAACCAGAAAAGTGTCCAAAAACAATTTATTTTCTTGCGCGTGAGCTACAGGTAACCCACGAGCTCGGGGGGCTAATGTTGAAGGCTAAAATTTCACATTCCATGAAAAGTAAAGAAGGCCCAATTCAAGCAGCAAGAAGAATCAACATTAAGGCCCTATTTATGTTCAAATTTCCAGCAAAAAGGTCATTAAAAAGTCCAGCAAAATTTAGTGAAAGAACTGGGCCGGGATACCCAGAGGCTGCCAGAGGGCCGGGATACCCAGAGGCTGCCAGAGGGCCGGGATACCCAGAGGCTGCCAGACACCCGGGATCCTCAGGTAATGCAGGACAGCTATTGTAGGATTGAGACAACTCAAGAAAGGTACCACGAAATACAAGAAATGAAGAACAGAGATGTCCTTCTCAAGTACCCACTGGTGCAGCAAAGAATCAGAAAGTATAAAGTAAACATTCATGAACAAAGGAGCTGTACCACAAGGAACCAAGAATGAGAAAATCATACGTAGAAGCAACTGGAAGAGAACTTTCAACCCAGCAGTAAAAGATTCCAATTATTTGGGAATAATGACAACAAGGAAATAACACCAACAGCTAAGTCTGAAAAATGAGAAACCTTAAAAGAAGAGAGATTGAAGGCTAATTGCTGAGGACGCCCCGGAATGGAAAGTCAGCAAATGACTTTTAGAGAAACAGTAATAAAAGATGAAAACTATGAGAAAAAAGGGAAGAGACCAGCCCTTGAGCAACTATCACAGCACGAGCTCTGAGGGGCAAAAGAGAGAAATCACTAGTACCATGGAGCCCTAGAAAACACACTATAAAAGGAAGAGAAAACCCATGTTGAAAAGGGGGAGGATTTTCTGTGGGAAGAATATCATAACAGAGTCATTAGAACTCTGTAAAATTTAAGAAAAACAGAGGAATGTCTCCCGGTATCCCAGAAACAGCCACTATAGCACATACTTGGATTCAAAAGGATTCAAACTTTGCAAGTCTTAGAGGCTTGAATAGCCATCAAAGTCTGTAATTTTTGAGCTTATTTGAATCTTGTATCACGTCTTAGTGAGCACATTTGTAATCCACAATAAAAAAAAATAATGAAATATCTCATATTGATTTGAGAATTTCTAACAATTACTTTGCATATTTCTTTACTGCTTCTTGTTGCTCAATACATATATATTCTTGCTTGTAAAGCTGAGTCCCTGCCCAAGCAAAGCCACTCAGACTTGAGTTCTAAATTCCACAAGTCTTGTGCAAAAGCATAAGTCTGTGAGAATTGGGGCCAGGATCCTTGTGGCTAAATCATTCTTATGAAATTCATTTACATATATGTATATGTATTAATATATATACATATATATATATATATATATATCCTAATCTAAGAAACTAACAATTATTTGAAGATATGTGCATTGTATAGTTGTTCTTGTGTAGGACCTATAGAGGTAAAAGGAAAGGACAAAACTTCATTGCATAACAAGCATGGAGAAAGATTGTATAGTGCACAGAACCAGAGATTCTGGGTTCTTACAGGCCTAATACGCCCCGGGATCCCACGACAGTACGTCCCGGGATCCCACGACAGTACGCCCGGGGAGGAATCGCATTTTTGCCTTGAGGAGATTTATGTGACTTGCGCACAACTTGGTTCGTAATCAGCCCCCATTTAGCTGCGGTGAACCAAGCCCAGTCCACCAAAACACAACTATTTGGCCCAAGATCCTTGGGCCTGTGTGCTAAAGAAAAAAGCACTCTCACATATTTCAACAAAGAAAAGGGAAACAACAAGTGTGAATGTGTAGTCTTGTGAAGCCCATGGATCTCGATTTGTGGTTCCTTGGGCTTAATAATTCATATACGGGTTGGATTGAATGATATTGGATTTGAAACTATTGTCAAGTGAGCTACAATTTGGAATCCTGTTTCTGGTTGCTCCACAATTTGTAAATATAATGACATAATTTCCAAATTTTCATTTCGGACGATTTTTATGTTACGTCTGTGCAAAAGTGAAAGTTCTAACATCAATTATTATGATTTGAACAAAAGTTCATTCACATAAATAAAAAAAAATAAAATATCCACAAGAGACAACAATATTTAACGTGGTTCATCCAACTCTATGCCAACATCCAAAGACAATGTCAATCAAAATATCAAATATCAATGATATGGATTATTACAACATTAATTAACATTACAACTCACAAAAACAACACTCACAAACCTCACCAATATAACTGACAATCCCAAAGCTTTGATACACCCAATAACTCCTCACACTCACAAAGAAAATAAACTCTCAACATACAACTACGAGTAATCTTTTAACTCCAAAAAATCTACCAAATCACTCTTCTAGAAGTCTTTCTTCTCTCCCTACATGGAGGGAACCTTGGTAAAAGTTACCAAATTCTTTGTAATAGTGCCTATTTATAAGACTCCAAACTCTCCTTGATATATAAGGAGTACTCATTACTTCTTTAATAAAGAATACTTTTCCTTCCATGTCAAGGAGAATCTCTATCTTCCACACTAAGTAAATTCATTGTCTTCCATGCCAAGAAAAAATCTCTTAACTAATTAGGAATTTGAGGCAATATTTAATGATCTTTTTCCTTAACTAATATAAAAAAAAAAATGTTAAAGAATAAAACATTTCTGATATATTATTCTGATCATATTAGGTACTTGCATATCTCGGAGGTATCTAGAAGAAAACAAAAAATACTTTAAATTACATGATGAAAGTACATTGTGAAAGAGAAGGTTTTTTTTTTTTTTTTTTTTTTTTAAACTAATACCAAATATTATAGTAGATTATTAAAATCATTTAAATAAAAAAATTAAAGTACCTTCTAAATGCATGGAATAGTCTACTAAGAAGTTTTATTATAGTAGTTTAAAGAGGTTTAGGAAAAGAGTTAAGAGCTACGTGTATGTTCGTGGTTCCTCAAAAAAAAAAAAAAAAAAAGTGTATCTGTCCGTGTGTGCTTAAAGATTAGTAAATTTTACTTTCTTCCTTTTTTTTCTTTAATACTAAAATTTGGGATGGAGGAAAGTTATAACAGACTTTGCAACATTTTTCATTTTATTAGAGCAGTTTTACTAGTCAACAGCACTTATAATCTATGAGAAAGTTCAATAAAATATTATTTTATTAAAATTTGATTTTCTCTCTCTTTTCTTTTCTTTTGTATATAAATATGAAACTTAATAATTATGACAGTTATTAATAAATATAATTTTTTTCTCAAATAAAAAAAATATATATATTGTGGGGCCCAATAATTTATGGGCCAGGCCCACTTGCTCCTGGAGAGCCCGTAGGCCCAAGCCGAAAAAAGTTATGGCCCAAGCTTAAAAGTATAAAGCCGAGGATGGCCCAGATAGGCAGCCGAGGACGGTTTAGTCCTCGGCAAACCTAAAGCTCCCTTGAGAAAAGGGGTAAAAGAGAACTCTAAGAACAAATCTGTAGGAAGATATAAAATATCTTGGGAAAGTTACCCTTACTACCCTTCCCAGATAAGACTATACACCTAACAGAGCCGGATTCTTAGGCTTTATCTACCATTCCCAGCAATTCCGGGATTAGACTGACAGGACAAATGTCAGTCCTAAAAAAGTTGACCCTACACGTGGACGAAAGACAGCAAACGTGGGATAGTATAAAAGAAAACGTAAGGTAACGAAGTAAGGGATCCATCTCACTTCCTGGAAAAAACTCCAGGGATGAGAATGCCTGGACAATATATATACAACACCACGAAAAGCCCACCGCCGGATAACAGGAGAAAGACATTAGTACTCCTCGGACACGATCCGAGGAGTCCAATCCCTCAAGTTACAAAGCTGTAGGGCTTGGATATCCAGGCTGAAGCCTTTTCTTACCTGGGTTTACCTAAAATCCGGTCTAGACCAACGCCCTGTGACCAAACGCTAGCCTTTCAAGCCCACTCTCTACAAATCGTATTGTGAGGGATTATCTACGTGCGAGCCCAACACCGTTGTTGGGCCGTTAAAGATTCGTGTCCCTACATATATAATTTTAATTTTTTTTTCATATGAAATATTAACTATGAAATTTGGTAATTATTATATTAATTAATAGTTATTTATTATGATTGTGCTTCTATATGGAGTTATTAAATACATAATTATTATAATTGTTAATATATTTATTATGAGTGTGTTTGTATATTGAACTATTTAATCTATCATTTACTTCTTCTAAAAAATCTATCATTTAATTTAAGGTTTAAATATAAAATAAATTTTAAGTTTAATTAAAAATATTAAAATAATGACAGTTAAAATTGGGGGATAGAAAAGATTATGTAACAATATATTATGAGGTTAACCAAAAGTCAAAAGTCTTTTTTATATACGAATATGAAACTTGATAATTATGATAGTAATTAATTCACATTTATTTTGATTATATTTGTATATGAAATTTTATTGTGGCGGGCAAAAAGTAAAAATAGAGAGTTGGGCTAGAGAATTAGGCTTGATAATGTTACTATTTGCTCACACAATTAATTTGTAGAGATAGGATGCTGGGTCAACCTTTGAGTACCTGTTGTAAGACTAAAATTGAAAGTCAGATCAACACTACTAATATAGTGATTAATATTCAATTAGAAATTGCTGAGAAATGGCTAAGTGTTCGTCCTCGGGTTTAGTTCAAGGATGATGTTACAAATGGAATACTGCTCTTTCTTTTTCTCTTCCCCAAATTTCTCCCCCATTATCTGAGTGCTTCTTGGCTTCATATAAGTTAGCCAAGATGCATCTAGATCTTACATTTGGAATGTCACGATGAAACTATCTTGATACTTGTCCCATCAAGACATTGCTAGAAGGTTTTTATACTAAGGTATTAGCTGTGAGAACACTATTCAGGGTTATTTCCCCATTAATGCGGCTAGCTAAGTAGTTGCAGTGCATTTAATGGGGAGGGGATGACCACTTTGTCCTTCCTTTTTCTTCTCTTCCTTGTTCAATACCAAGTTACCTTTGTTCCCCCTCGGATTGCCCTGTGCCCCCTTTGACTCCGCGTCTCGACCTTCCGAGGTTAGGCAAATATCCTCGGCGCCCTCGTCAACTATGGTTGTGCAGCCCAAGCATGAATTAAGTGTATACTTTCCGAGGACAAATCGCCTATGATTCCCGAGGTTCACCTCCATATGAACTTCGTCAGCCATTTGGATCCTCAACCCCCACATTTATAATTATGGTATTTATTTTATGGTGTTTTTATATGAAACTAATATATATAATTATGATAGTTATTAATAGATATCTATTATAATTGTATTTATATACTGAACTATCAACCATCTATTCTATTATATCATTAATTGATGGTTTATACCTTTAAAAAAAAATACAAAATTTGGGATCAATGATAGTTATAACAGACTTTGCAACATACTCGAAAAGGTTTCCTAACTCTTCAAGTATTAACCCTTCAATTCAAGTGGCATCTTCTATTCAAAAGGAAAAAACTTAGATTTTACAATGAAAAACAATAAATTAATTTGAAGAGAATAAAGATGTAACTTGCATATGTAACTTGGCGACTTGCATATGTAACTTGCATAGCTTGGACACGGTTTAGGAGGGTGATAAATAAAGACAAGTGTAAATAACAGATGAATCAAGCTTGGCGACTTTGGGAAAATCTTGACACACTTTGGGCAAAAGTTCTAAAAGCTATATATTTTCCCAATTCATCTTACCTATCATGTGAATCTCCTAGAAATATTTACCACATTTGGAAAGCTATTCAACATGGAAAACGACATTTAATACAAGGTATGAGATGGGTTATAAGTAATGGTAATAATATCCAAATTTGGGAGGATAAATGGCTGCTTAACGGCACATTAAGAGCTTATGTGGAGGGGCCTTTACCAATTACTAAATTTTCCCGAAACATGGACTCGTTATATCATCACGGCAAGTAGCATTTAGAAGATCTCCCATGTTATTAGGAATTGTCCTTGGGCTAAAGAATTTTGGATAAATTTACCAGGACAAAGAGAAATTTCTCTTCTTTTTTTTTTTTTTCACTCTCCTACGGTTATTTGGTTAAAAGTAAATCTCACCAATACAAACCTTGTAGGGTCTTCTTTTACATGTTCCATTATATTTGCTTATGGTCTTTGGCACCTCTGGCTTGCTCATAATGATAGGATTTTTCGTCCCCCTTCAGCTTCTCTCCATCAATGCATTCACAAGACAAACAACTAGCCTCAGAATATTTCTATTTAGCACACTTCTTTGTTCTTACAAAAACTAAAATCACCACACATATTTCATGACAGCCCCCACAAAATCCTTTTATAGCTTTGAATACTGATGGTAGTGTACAAGGTAATCTAGGATTTGTAGGGGGAGGGGGAGTCCTTTGAGATAGCTAAGGGAACTAGATTAATGGCTTTTCAATGCATATTGGTTTTGTCACAAATAATGCTGTAGAATTATGGGCAATTAGACAAGGTTCATTAATTGCCTGGGAATTTGGTTACAATTTTATAGACTAGCAAAATGATTATGAAATTGTGATATGTTGGCTAACATTAAATGGGTCATGGCTCCGACTATGGCTCCATTAATTTGTGATTTTATGGCCCTATTAAGTAGAGCGTGAACCGGCCTACCACATCACGTCTTCCATGAAGTTAACAACATTGCAGATGGTCTAGCCAAAAGAGGAGTAATGCAAAGAAGCAACCTAGTGAAATATGCACAGTGTCCTACTTTTGTAAATAATCCCTATATATGGGATCTTTTGAAAAAAAAAAAAAAAAAAAAAAAAAACATTCCTAGAGAGAATTCCTTAACCTCCTTGAATGCTATATTCTGTCCAACGGCAACGATGACTAATGGACCAACTTTTGTAACTACTACTTAGTGTTAGGCAAAAATTAAAAAACCAGTTTATTTTACTATTCAGTTTATTTTTACTACTATTTATGGGTCTTACTGTACTTTTTGGTATTATTCATAAGTCTCATTATACTATTTCAGCTAACTTTTACCTTTATCTACAGTACTTTCAGCAAAAAATTTTCAATTTCAACAAAATAAGCAGATTCCAAACAGACCCTTCATCAAATAAAACATCCTTTCTTTCTACCAAAAAAAAAAAAGAGGAACGTGTATTTGTTATGTGTATCCATTATAAAAGCAAGAAACAGTGGGCGAAAGAAAAACAGGTTTCACCCAAAAATAATAATAATAAATAGGGGATATCAGATACGGTTGCAATAATTGACTAACTAATACAATAGGAATTAAACATCCATGTTTCATGTTTGTAATTCTGGCATCATTATTACTACATGTTAATAAATGGCACCTAAAAATAATCCGAATTAAGTGTGACAGAGAAGAGTAGAAGACTACTGAACGTTAATAAAGTTCAGGTGGGAAAAAATAAAAAAATAAATAAAACCACTGACCAAATCAAGATTTAGTATTCGCTACTCCCTGGATTTCATGGTCAGTCAGCTATATGATCGGATCCATGCAGTCAACTCCTGCCTGTAAGCCCCAAAAAAACTGCATTTGTTATTTGTTTTAGTCAATACTTCTAAAATTGTTTAACCCTTAAATTATTCGAAAAAAACAAAGAAAGAAAGAAATTAAAAAAAAAAAAAACAATATATTGCTCCCCTTCATATGTATATAATACATAATCAAAGAAATGCTATGAT
Source organism: Quercus robur (assembly GCF_932294415.1). Lineage (NCBI taxonomy): Eukaryota > Viridiplantae > Streptophyta > Magnoliopsida > Fagales > Fagaceae > Quercus > Quercus robur. The sequence continues at coordinate 12,104,962 of NC_065539.1, forward strand.
TAATCTCTACTTGTAAGTGCACTTGTTGTTCAGCGAAATTGCCACGTTCATCTTCTTGGGATCCATAATCACCGAACACTCAACCCTCTTGTAGAACTTTGGCTTGACCAGTGTACCCAAAACATAAGCTCTTGACCGAACCATGAAGTTCAATGTCACTGGCACTGGATCAATTGGTGCACCATTTTGGCTGCCCAAGCTAGATCCTCCTCCATACAGTGGGATATTGCTTCCTTTCAAAATGATTGCTATTGATCTCTGACTCTTTCTTGATTGATAAAATTCATCTATCTGAAAATTTTGAACCCAGATGACCACAATCAAACAAAATGTTCAACTTAAAAAAAAATAAGAAGAGAGATAAAATAATGGACATGAAAAGAACATGTCTTGGGATTGCATGCATACGGTTCCAGAGGCTACTTTCAGTTGAGAATATGTGAGATCTAAAGGTGTTGATGTGACATGGACCCCAAAAAATGTGGCAGTGTTACGAAATGTGAGCTTCACTGTGGAATTCATGGACACCATCGCAGTGGCTACTCCTGATGCATCCGCACCAGCTTGAATCACAAACTGATCAAATAAAATGCTCTGCAATCACAAATAACCAACACCCACATCACCAGAAAATTTATAAAAAAAATCACAAAAAAACCAACACCCACATCATAAAAATGCAATTTCAATGTCTTATTAGTTTCTTTAAATTATCACTATATATTCTTCTCAAAAAAAAAAAAAATTATCACTATATATAACAAAAAAAAAAAAAAAAATACTAAGAACTTGTAGCTCAACAAAGACCAATTGTTGTTTTAAATAGAGAGGTTCAAATCTTACATATATACTTAAAAAAATGTACCTTCATAGTGATGGTGGGTTTTTGAGGACGACTTGCACCCCACAAAATCAAAGAAAAGGAAGAGAAAAGCACCAAGAAGCCGACAACAAAAGCAAGACAGTAAAAACGACGGCGGAGGAAATGTTGGTTTCCATCTTCATCGTTCAAAAGGCCTTCTTCTTCAATGGAATCAAACTGATCCTTCCACGGCTTCCAACCCTTCCTTTGCGAGTTGTTGTTGTTCTTGCGTGAACCAGGCTTGAGGGAACCAGAGAAGCGAGTGGAGGAGGACTCACGGGAGTGAGGGCCAAGAGAAGAGTTGGAGTGAGAGTGAGGAGGAGAGCCCATAGGACTGAGCACTGGGCTCGAGTTGAAAGAGTTTGTGGTCTTTTCTCCATCGTGAGAGTCCCTAGATGGGCTCTGCACGTAGTACACAGGTCGCCGAGGAGACCTTGCTGGTGAGGATTGGCTCAAGCTACTCACCTCCGAGTCTGTCTTCACCAACACTGACATTGTTGTTGTTGTTGTTGATGATTACGATGATATGGTGGTGGAGCTAATGAGTACTAATGTGCAAAGCAAATTTGAGAGATTTAGATGGAGATGGAGGACTATATGACTGTTTGATGGATTTATTTTTTTGGGTGTGAAAATGTTATAGAATCTCTAGAACGTACGACTTGGTAGTGCACGTTGGGTACATGGTTTCTTTATTGTTTACGAAGTCTTGTTTTGTGAAAGCAATTAATAAGGGAAGGTGGATCACTCGACATTGAGTGCAACGGCAGTTGTCTACTAGCTGATTTTGGTTTAATTATTGTCAACTTTCTCATTTTTTTTCCTTCCTAATATGTACCAGTATTTATTTATGATCTAAGTGTAAGATAACACATAGTAGCTACTTATGATATCCATAATCATATTATAAATAAGATGTGAATAATTTTTGAAAGAGTCAAACTTCCGTTGAGTGCACTAGATGAGATATGGAAGTAACACATGATCATGTTTAGAGCATCAGCAATGGACCTGTCAAATGTCAAATGTAAAGTACATTTGGCATACAGGCCCAGAATACGCTCAACAACTAGATGGCTAAAATAGGGAGAGGCCAAATTTTTTGGCATAGCATTATAGTAGCATCTCATATGTGAGATGGTACTGTAGCACTATGCCAAAACAATTTAGTGTATTTTAATCCGTTCAAGCCCCTCTCTCTCTTGCTACAGTACTAGGTTTTTACTCTCTCATCCCCTATCTCTCTGTCTCATCATTGTCAAGCTTCTCTCTCTCTCTCTCTCTCTCTCTCTCTCTCTCTCTCTCTCTCTCACCGAATCACCAAGCCGCTGTCACCAAACTCTCTCTCTCTCTCTCTCTCGCTGAATCGCTGTCACCAAGCTCTCTCTTTCTCTCCGAATCGCCAAGCCGCTGTCACCAAGCCTCGCTTTTCTTTCCAAATCACCAAGCCGCTGTCACCAAGCCTCTGCCGAATGCCGATTCACCCTCACCCATCTCCAAATCCCTTTTACCGATTCACTCATCTCATAAACCCAACACTTTAGATACACATTTAACTTTTCACTCCATCACTCTCTCTTCAAATCGAGATTCTCAAGGGTTCTTAAGGGTTTGGATTAAAATTTTGTTTGCAAAATCTCAAACGAAGCTCCGTTGGTCTCATAAATCAAATCAAAATCAAAATCAAAGCAATTTACTAGGTGGGTTTTGATCCATGTTCGAGTTTTTGTGTTTGTGTTTCTTTTCTCTTTTGGCAAGAAAAAGGGGGATTTAGCTTGTGTTTGTGTTTGGGTTTTGATCTAAGAATTGTTGTTGATGTTTGCAGAGGTGGGATTTAGCTTCATCACAAGGGGTTTTCGCTCTCTGTCGGATTAGCATCTTCAGAATGTTTGCTCAGGTTCAACTTCAATTACCAAAATCCTAATTTTATCAAAACCCCAATTTTATTAGATAATCGGTGTTCTTGTTTACTGATTTTTTCTTCAACAAATTAATATGTTGTATGCAAAGGTTCTATAAGTGGTTTTTGTTGTGTTCAACTCTATGGTTTTATTTGATTTCTATTTGTACATGTTGGCCATGTATGGGCTGTGTTTGCAGATATATTATGCAAAGTATATTTTGAGTTATATTTGCTGCTGTATTCTATTAATATTTGGCTGTGTAAAGGGCTTGTATTTCTGTAACAAAAAATTAATGTTGTATATATAGTCAAAATAGATTGATTAGGAGCTGTCAACATATATTGTTTTGATTAGCAGTTGTCAACATATATTGTAGGATGTTGCTATACGTGAGAAGCTGTCACCAATCATAATATGTGAAGGCTTTGAACTCTTGTAGATTTGGTTAAGTTTGTATTTCTAATTGTAATAATCACTTATCACAAATACTTGAACTCTTGGACTTTGTGAGTTGGCTCTAACTGACTTCATACACTAATTGTTTTAAGTTCCTTATTTAAAAGGGATGGGTACATAAGAAGAGATAACGTGATATGCTAATATCTCACAAATGAATGATGATTTTCTGGCACCATTTTTAAGTGGGTCTCAAAATACTTCAATGCCCATCCAAGAGTCTTGTCCGGAAGTTGAAATTGTCACCTTTAATCCAACAAAACGTGGTGGCAACTTCAATGTAGATGAGGACAACCTCCTCGTCTCTGCATGGCTTAACATTAGCGTGGATGCCGTGCAAGGTACTGACCAAAGGGTGGAAAAATTTTGGGAGAAAATTTGGCAATACTTTTGCGAGAACAATACTTATGAAACCACACGTTTTGCTTCCTCCCTCCAAAGTCGATGGGGAAATATTAATAGGGAGACAAGTAGGTTTGCTTGGTTCATGGCTAAAATTGAAGCTCGAAATAAAAGTGGTGGGATTGACGAGAACAAGGTATAAATTATATTGCAATGGTGTCACAATATTAATTTCCGAATAGATTCGAGACACTAATTATTTATTTATTTTTTTAAAAAAATTTAGTTGAAAGATGCAAAGGATCTATATAAAGCTTCACCTGCTCTAACAACCGGCAAAAAAACGGCTTTTGCATTTGAACATTGTTGGGTTGTGTTGAAAAACCAACCAAAGTGGAGTATGCCTAAGGAAAGATCAAAAGGGCTCCCTCAATCTCCAAGTTCAATTGATCAAGTTGGTAGTAATGATGATGACACAATGGAGGTAGAGAGACCAATTGGCAAAAAAGCCGTAAAGGCTAAGTGAAAGAGAACAGATGGTGATAAGGGTTTTGATGATTATTTGGTGAAAAAATTACAATATCTTCAGGAATTACATGAACAAGACAAAGAGGCTCTTTGCATCAAAGCGGATAGGGTTTGGGTGGATGTGCAAAGAGCTGATATTGAAAAGGAAAGGCTTCGTCTTGAAACTATTAGGGAGGCGCAAAGAATAATGACCATGGATACAAGTGGCATGAATGACAAAGAAAAACTTTATTTTTAAAATCTCAAGGATCAAATCCTTGCAAGGCAACAATTAGAGTAAATAGTTGGGTTTGACCCAAGGAGATGATGTTTTGTCATAACTATATTTTGGTAGTAAATTATATATGAGTTGGGGTTTGGCATATGTAGATGATATTTTGTTTCAACCTTATTTTGGTAGTGGCTTATTTTAAGCGTAGGTTTGGAACATGTAGATGATGTATTGTTCCAACTTGATCAATTGGCAGTAGGTTGTGCCACTTATGTAATCACATCATTTTTACTTATATGAAAAACTTATGTCATTTCTATGTTTGATGATGTATTTTTGCTTATATGAAAAACTTATGTCCTTTCAATTTCTTGATTAATACTTTAGTACTATACTATGAATATTTAGGCTTTACTATAATATGAACAAGAGCTTAATACTTGAATTAAAGCTAGAGATATTAGTCATTTAATAAATGCTTTTTAGCCCTTGACCTCTTTCTTAACGAGATGGGAAATAGGGGATCATAGTTTATTGCATACAAATGTTTGATTCTAGTCTATCTTTTTAATTTATCATGTCATAGCAAGCAACTTCACTTGCAGTTCAATGGACTTCCCATGTGAAGTAGGTCAAGAAATGTATAAGAATTCCAATAAATTTTTGAAAATTTTGAGTCTATATTGTATGCTGAAATTGTAGTGTTCAAACTTTGAGATTGAGTTTAAGATACTATAAATTGCTTCCGTAACTAGGCTGAGCTAGTATATGTCTATAAGAATGTAGTATTTTCTAATTGAGTAAGCTCCCCTAGTAGTTCACCTATAGTTCAAGCAGACCCATAAACTGTATGAAATTGTATACAGAAGAAATACAACACATCCTGGCCAAGCAATAGACGAACTCCAGCCTCCATGTTATTGACAAAGCTAGAGGCACAACTGGAAAGGGAAAGACTAGTACCCCAAGGAGCAACCTATTAATTATTTACTTGACATTGATAATTAACCATAGATATTAGGAAAAAGGCATAGTCCTGGTCCTCCTGGATGGGAGAAGAAAAGTTGCTGGCGAGCTCCATTTTCCAAAATCTATCATTGTATCTAGATTAAAGTAGCAAAAGAGTTTCAAACCTTAAAAGAGTTTCAAACTTACAAAGTTTAAAGTAGCAAAAGTATTTCAAACCTTATTATGTAGATAATAGAGAACTATATGCTTTATTTCTTATCAATCTTTACCTGGGGACTTTTGCTTTGACAGATTTTAAGCTTTGTTTATCGAATAATATATCTACTTGTTCCCTTTCCATAATGTAATCTCTGCAATAATAGTGATAATTTCTTAATATTGTTGTCTTCAAGGTTGTCTCTATGGGTCGCTCTAGGCTTCGCAAATTGCTTTTTGACGACTCAGACGAGGATGAGATAATGAGGCGAGTTCTTAAGGGTTCAACATCACAACGTAAACGTCGTCGGTATATTGAACGTGATCGTTTGGCAAGCCATAAAAGACTTTATCTCGACTACTTTGCCGACACACCAATATATCTTCCTAATTTATTTCAGAGGAGATTTCGGATGAGTCGGTCTCTTTTTCTCCGTATTCAATCCAAGGTAGAAACTTATGAACCTTACTTTATCCAAAAAAGAGATAATGCCCAAAGGCTCGGTTTATCTTCTTTTCAAAAGATAACAGCTGCACTTAGGATGCTTGCGTATGGAGTGGCAGCTGATTTTATGGATGAGTATGTGCGGATTGGAGAATCCACTGCAATAGAAAGTCTGAAAAAATTTGTTAAAGCGGTGGTTGATATTTTCTCCAAGGAATACCTGAGGTCCCCAAACAACGAAGACATTGCTAGACTTTTAGTTAATGGGAAAAGACGTGAATTTCCAGGGATGCTAGGGAGCATTGATTGCATGCATTGGAAATGGAAAAATTGTCGACTGCATAGAAAGGTTAGTACTCTGGTCACATTTGTGAGCCAACCATTGTTTTGGAAGCAGTGGCATCATTTGATCTTTGGATATGACATGCATTTTTTGGGTTGCTTGGATCAAATAATGACATTAATGTATTAGAATGATCTCCTATATTTTCTGAGCTCGAACAAGGACGTGCTCCTGCAGTTAATTACTCAATAGTCGTGAGTATACAATGGGATACTACCTTGCTGATGACATATATCCGAAGTGGTCAACATTTGTTAAAACAATTCCATCTCCACGAGGACATAAAAGAAAATTATTTGTAAAAGCCCAAGAGGCAAATATAAATGATGTAAAGCGTGCATTTGGAGTGCTTCAAGCAAGATTCGCAATTGTGTGTGGATCTGCAAGATTTTTCCTATAGTGAAACACTCCAAGACATCATGAAAGCATGCGTAATTCTTCATAACATGATCGTTGAGGATGAGCGAGATGTAAATGAAGCGGTGGAAGTAGATTATGAGCAAATTGATGACAATCCTACTCTACAACTGTCACGGGAGCACACAAATGAATTTACGAAGTTCATTGAAACCCATCAATGTATTTGAGACCATGAAATTCATTCTTAACTCCAATTAGACCTCATTGAGCATTTATGACAATTACAAGGGGAGTTGTAGGAACTTAAGTGTGTGAGTTATGCATGTGGGGTTTTATTGTAATTTGATATATATACGAGTCTTCTAAAGACAACATTGATAGTTATGCATGTGGATTGTATCTATATATATGTATGTGGATTATAAAAGTTGGTAGGTTGAGTATATTGATATTTGGTAGGTTGCATGTATATATATGTATGTGGATTTTAAAAATTGGCAAGTTGAATATATTAATATTTGGCAGGTTGTATGTATATATATGTATGTGGATTTTTTAAGTTGGCAAGTTGAGTACATTGATATTTGGCAGGTTGCATTTATATGTATGTATGTGGATTTTTAAAGTTAGCAAGTTTGAATAAATTGATATTTGGCGGGTTCTTTCTAAAAAATGGTAATTACACATAACCCACCTGTGGTTTGAGCGAAAATCACTTTGCCTACCCATGGTTTGAAAAGTATCACTTAACCCACCTATGATATGTTCCGTTTGTTTTCCGTAACCCACCTCTGTTAAAATCAGGGGTAAATAGGTATTTTTACTCAAATTTTATGTCTCTCTCCTCCCAAAACAAAAAAAAAAAATAAAGCAAAAATGCAAGAGAAACAAGATCAAAAAGTGGTATTTCTCTCTCTCTCCATTCACACAAATTTTGAACATCAAGAACATGAAGAACATACTCAACAAAAATAAAAATCCTAAGCCCCATTGCCTCCCTCAACCCTTTGGCTAACTCCTCGAATTAAATTAAAAAAAAGAAAAAGAAAAAAGAAAGAGATTGGAAACCAAAAAGCATAACATAAACTACATTTGGGAACCATGAACAACATTAAACTAAAACCAAATAACTTGAAACCTTAGTTCATTACCATAATAGCAAAGACTTATTTCCACCACTACTGTCATTGCTGCCAGCACCACCATCACCACTACCACCACCACTACCTTCACCTCTCCCACCAAAACCTCCATAGCCACCCGACCCACCATCCGAAACCACAGAAACTAGAAAATGATCAAAACACAGTTGCCCAAATCGCATTTCAGAACTGCCCAAATTCTTAAACTTGGCTCCATGGCCAGAATTCAATGGGTGAGAGTAAGAGCGGCAAGAAGAACAGGTACGAAACCCACTAATCTGAATTGGGTTTGCAGGAATTCGGGTGGAATGCGAAATGGGTCTGCGAGAAAACCCCATGAAACTGTAAGAGAGTAGGAATTTGCGGGTGAGTGATGCTGGGTTTGGAACCATTTTTGTTTCTGTGAAGACTGAAGAAAAACAGGAGTTGTGGGAAAGTCTGTGTGATTGTGTGGTGGGTTTTGAGGTTTTTTTTTTTTTTTTTTTTTTTTTTTTTTTTACACACACTGGTATAGGATAGGATTGCGGCTCTTGGGTTGAGGGAGGCAATGGGGTTAGGGTTTTTATTTTTTTGGGATATGTTCTTCATGTTTAAAATTTGTGTGAATGGAGAGAGAGACAAATACCACTTTTTGATCTTGTTTCTCTTGTATTTTTACTCTATTTTTTGTTTTGGGAGGACAGAGACATAAAGTTTGATCAAAAATACCTATTGACCCCTGATTTTAACAGGGGTGGGTTATGGAAAACAAACGGAATATACCACAGGTGAGTTAAATATTTTTCAAATTACGGGTAGACAAAGTGATTTTCGTCCAAACCACAGGTGGGTTATGTGTAATTACCCCTTCTAAAAAAAAACGAAAAATTGGCAGGTTGAATACTATGAATATTTGATAGGATGCATCTATAAATATGTATGTGGACTTTACATTGATATTTGGCAGGTTTGATGGAATATATATGTATTTGGATTTTTAAAGTTGGCGAATTTGAGTACATTGATATTTGGCAGGTTCTTTCTAAAAAAAAAATTTGGTACGTTGTTGAAATAGTTGGAAAGAAATTGGAAAAAAAAAAATAATACACACAGATTGTTGAACATGATTGAAAGAAATTGAAAAAAAAAAAAAAAAAAAAACTAGCAGGTTGTTGAAAATTGATCGTTGGAATAGTTGAATTTGAAAAAGAAATGACGTTTGGAAAGAAATAATAAAGAAAGATTAAAAAATAATATTTTAATAAAATGGTAAAATAATAGAGTTTTGGAATGTTGGGTGTTTTGTAAAATTGTATGATATTATTGATAAAGTAGCTTTTTGGGATGGTAAAATAAGATGAGATAGCAAAACCGGTTGGAGATGCTCTTATAACACCTGTATTGTCCATTTGGTGTCTGATGCTTTACTAGAGAATATGCTAGATATAATCCAAGTTCCTAAAATTTATGGACGATGGTTCTACTTCCCTCAAATAGAAATTAAATTCATGATTATTCAAGTTTGTATAAATTAGTAAAACAATTTGTTGTTACTTAATTTATGTGTTCTAACATTAATTGGGCTTAGCTTAATTGTAGATTTTCAAGGATTTCTATTAAAAATTAATGTTAGAATAATAATATGTTTTTGTTTTTAATTATAAGTTACATATATATATATATATATATATCTAATGGGTGTTGAACTTGAACAGTTGAACCTACAACTTTACCATTTACCTAATTCTTAGAAGAGAGATAAATAATCTAATTAGTCAGAAGTCACTAACAATTAAATAAATAAAAACTTAGTTATTCCTTCTTCTTTTTTTTTTTTCTTTCACTAAAAAACAACTCTTTTTCCATTTTTTTCATCTCTATCATCAATAGTTCCTGATACAATTGGAATTAACAATCTTTTACCCATTTAAAGGGGGGGGGGGGGTAGGGGGAATTTGACATAGCTAACTGCATATTTCCCACAATTACTTGGACTTTACTAGTTTCATGATCCTAATTACTTTGGAGTAACTATGTTAAAAAAAGCATCCCATTTTGTGTGATCTAATTAGATTAGAAATAGTGGTTCATTAAAGTTAAAACCAATCCAAATCAATGGCTAGGGTAAGCTCTGATTAGCCATCTTGCTAGTATTGTTAATTTATATCCAACCTTTGTCAACACTAGCTAGAAACATGTACAGGCCCAAAAATCTAAAGCATGGGCCAACTTTGGGCACAGAGAAAACACTGCCCTTGGCTTGGCAGGTAAAGCTAATATTTCTTTTCTAATATCTTGATCCCTGCACAACCTGAAGACATTTTTGTTCCAAACTCCCCCACCCCCATTCTTTGAATTGTTTAATTTGCAAATGCTCTATTTGTTTTCTCCGGTCCGCACTTCTCTCAATGATAACCCCAATAGTTTGAAAAGATCTTTCAAAATCATCCTCCCTGAAGACATTGGATGAAAATGTTGAGATATGCAAAAAAAGTCACTGAGACTCACACACCCATTTTCACAATTAAATCCACGCCTGATTATGTGTGAACTTGTGATTAGATTTTAGCACTTTTACGTGAGCTCACAATTGATACCTAAATATTTTGTGTCAATTTATGCACTAATCACGAGTTGTGACATAAGTATAGCATGGATTTGCAACTAAAGATGACAAATGTCACACGCTATAATTTTATAATCTCAATTTCTCAACCCATAAGGTCATGACCCCTCTGGTATTTTGGCTGAAGTGGACAAGTTTTGCCTTATAATGTAACTGTAAGGCTAGGATATGATATGGTATGGGTTGTTCCGCAGGTAATGGGCCATAAAAAGTGCTGCTGTGAGTGTTAAAGCATGTTAAACACCATCATATTTGTTTGAGACTAGATTCGAGTTCACACTTCATAGGGGTGAGCAAAACGTTGCCGGGGTCGACCCAACCAATCGGTGCCGACGACTCTGGCCTGACACCAGCGTCGACCGATTGAGCCGAGGTCGGCGTTTGGAGGGCGAAGCTTGTTCCGATGTCGGTGCAATGCGGTCACCGATTCAAAGAATCATTCACCGAACCGAACCGATCCAAGTTTACCAGTTCTCCCCTAGTTTCGATACGGCGTAGTTTCACAGGTTTTGATTTTAATTTTTTTTAATGAAACAACGTCGTATGGGTGTTATTAAAAAAAAAAGAAAAAAAAAAAGAAGCAAAATGGTGCGTTTTAATTTAGGCTTTTAGATTCTTAAGGGGTATAAATTCATTCTTAAGAGTTTTCAGATTCTTTAACTCTCTCTCTCGGTCTCCTTATCAAATATGTAATTAGACCACCAAATTCACCTTCTTGTAGAAAGGATTGCAATCCATATCATTTTTTTTTTTTCTTCATGATCAAACTTTATCATAATATTTTGAAAATGCTCTATAAAATTCTAGTTGCAAAGCTTCTAGGTTCTTCAGTTCTGATGTTCCGTTGAAAGCACTTGACAAAATGTTAACATTGATGATTAGAACTTGTGAACTATAGGTCTTGTGTCTGTGGTCTTAAAAAATTTCTTTTACATAATTTTTTATGCTAATTTGTGTCCATTTTTTGTGTGCAACAAGAAGTCTATCTTCTTAATAAAATACCATAACTCATCACTAAAAAATAAAAAGTTCTACTATAATTTTCAATATTTCTGCAGCTCTTTGTTTAAAAAGGCTCATTGGCCTCACAATAATAATACAACATAGCTTGAAAAATACACCATCAGTAACACTTTCCATTCATTACATCACCTAAGATAATTTGCTGAAAAACATCAATGCTACCATGCACTTGTACACAAATCACCAACTGAGTGCCACTGGTTACGCAAAAGAAGAAAAAAAAGCCACTTTGTAGCACTTTTTACTGAAAAAATATAGTTATACAAACCTACAAAAAAATAATAATAATACTAAATGAGGGAAGGCAAGGTTACAATTTCCAATCAATTTTCTGCACTTCTACTTTTAGTTTCACCTCATCTGCAAGTCATGGTATACTTTACAAATTTTTCTACCTAGTGAGGCAACTGCTCAAAGTGCTAGTAGCACGAACTCAATTTGACCACAAGTATGGTGTGAAATGCCAGAGAATTCCTTTCCTCTCTGATTCCCAGTGAAGCAAACAAACACTGAGACCACCAACAAACAAATAGCTCAGACCCATTTGGGCAAAAGCTAAAATGGTTAAACCAAGCACTTCTAGCTGCATTGGCAGTAAGAGAAAAACAAGCTCTTCCAGCTAAATACTATGGAATCAGCTTAGCTTTGGAGGGAGGAGTAGTTTTGGTTGGGGTTGGGTGGGCGGCTCTAGGATTTTTGTTCAGGCGGGTTAATATAAAACATAAATTTCAATACAATAGGTAACAATATAAACAATATGTAACATCATTTTCAATACTATATTCCAACCAACTTCCATACTCTTTAAACCATTTAGGATTAAATCGACGCATAAGTCCACCAATTTTCGTTTGAGGAAAATTGTGTTCATGAGGTTTTGTAAATAATATCTTCTTAAGTTCATAATACTAGCAAAAGAATAAAAAATAAACTATAAGTTCATTAACATATTTTTTTCTAATACAATAAACATATTAATTATTGTTGTTAAGTGATATTTTTGCAATTCTTTAATTTGTTTACCATTCTTTAAATATAGTAAGAGTAAAGACACATAGAAACTCAAAAATTCAATTTATAAGTTTACAATACAAAGCCGACGCAATTCACAGTAACAGTAAAGACACATAGAGACACAGCCCCACACTATTGCAGTTCTTTAATCTGTTTACAATTCTTTAATTATATAAGTTTGCAATACAAACACTAGCCCCACAGGCCCCCACACACACACGGTCAGAGCACAAACTCAGAGAATCAAAAACTCAACAACAAAAAATCAAAACACACACACTATATATAGTGATTCAATGAAAGAGTATATCAAAACACAATAAACAGTGAAAGAAAGAGAGAAGAGAGAGCTAAAAAAACCAGATGAAGCGGCGGTGGCGGCAGATCAAGGACAGTCCCGGCGGCGGCACCGCGGCAGATTCTTGGGGCTACAGAGCGGCAGATTTTTTTGTGTGTGAAGCAGCCTTTTTCCTTTGGGTTTGGATAGTGAAGAAGGGTCGTGGGAGATTTTGGGGGCAGCGTCTACGCAAGTAACGCAGAAGCAGATCTTAGGTATTTTGATTTATGGGCATTTTATTTCTAAGATTAAAGACCAAAAATTTGCTGTTGGATTTTTTTTTTTCGAAGTTTATGCTGGGCTTAAAAAAAAAAAAAAAAGGCCAGGTTTAAGTGAGGGTGTGCAAATTTGTATTGCAGGGCTTCAAATTTGTAGTTCAGGTCAGGGGGTTCATTTGAACCCCTGACTACAACGTAGCGCCGCCCACTCAACGTTGAGTCGGTTAGTAATAGGAAACCTTAATCCCAGTTCTAATTAAGTTAGGATTAGGTAATCCCAATCCTAATTAATCTAGGATTAGGAAATCCCAGCTAGCGGCTCCAAGTAAACATTGTTTATATATATATTTTCCCATTAACTTAACCTAGCTACAATAGTTCACGAACAAAAACAAAAACTTACAAATACAAGCTCTCCAATTAGGCTATAGCGATCTGAGCTCCTCAACCATATTGTCCTCCACAGAGAATCAGAAGGTATACTTAATTTACAATTTTGTTCTATTATTTTCCAAAGACAGTTTAATATTCATTGTTTACCTATAAATCCCAAAAATTGGTTATTTAATTTACTCTAAATTTCGTTTCTTGTTCTTTTCATAATATTTTTTACTATCGATTTGTTGTTTGCTTGGTTGCGCTTGTTTACGTGCTTTCTCCTAGATTTTTTTTTTATTTTACAATACTTATTTAGATTCTAATAACCAAGGGATTAATTTGTTGGTAATCGATTTTGTTTTAGAGCCAAAAACCATTAGTCAATATTTAGAGCGTTAAGGGTTATAAATATTATTAAGAGATGTGCTACTTCTACAATATTTTTACAACATAGTTGTTATTGGTTCAAATTTCAAACTAACACTAAGATTACTTTTTTGTCCCAACAAAAACAACTAGTAGCAATTTTCCACTTAGGATTTGTTAGAAATAATGATTCCATTGATCCCTTCAGTTTTATTTTTTATTTTATGAATTCTGTTTTATATGATATTCCTTGGATTGTCTTTCTGTTTTACATTTTTTTTTACGTATTTGTCCTTAAATTATTTTATTAGGAGTTTTTTTTTTTTTTTTTTTTTTAATTCAAAATAAATAAGAAGATATTTGGGGAAAAAAAAAGGTGAGATCATGAGTAAGGAAAACAAATTCTATTAAAAAAAATTGAAAACATTAAACCCCGAGAGTGGTCCTATTTATCAAAAAAAAAAAAAAAAAGTGGTCCTATTTTGTTGGCAATATTTTAGTAGGAGTTAAAAGATATAGTTTTACCAAATTATCCTTTAATTTTGTCTCTACTTAAACCTAGGGTTTTAGTGGGAGTTAAAAGACATAGTTTTACCAAATTATCCTTTAATTTTGTCTCTACTTAAACTTAAGAAAATAGGGGTATTTTGGAAAAAAATCCGTACAAACAGGTGCAACAAAATATCTTGTACATTTTGAGAAAAAGAATATCTTGTAGTATTAGAATGAGCAACAAAACATTATGATTCGTTGGCTACATGTTTATCTCATATATTGGCTTAAAAAACAATCCACCTCTAATAATTTTTATTATGAAAAATTTTCATATGCAAGGTGGCCATGTCTTAATTAGTGAGACAAACTTGGAGTATTTAAAATAGTAATTAGTGTTGTTTTTTCATATATTTGACTTCTTTTTTCTGCCAAGAGCCTTGTAGCTCAATTAACATCTCTTAGTATTTACAACTGAGACATCCAGAGTTCAAATCCCTTCTCCCCGATTGTAACTATCTAATTATTTTTAAAAAAGGACACGTTCTTTACTAATTGTGATAAAAAAATTTCAAAAATCCTGAAGCAATTGTTGGTGCTGGTTTCTTGGATTACTCGTTTTAATATAGAGAATTTTAAATTTTGGTACCGTGGAATGTACTGATGTTACTATATGAATGAATCTACATTGATCATCATGTTGTGGAGTTTGAACATGATGGAGTATGATGTGTTATTGGCTGTCATCTCTAAGGTACCTTACCACCTTGTTTTGAAATCTTATTAAGAATAAACTTGTGTTTATGTTCCAGGCTGCTTCTATGGCAGATTCCCGCAGCAAGAAATCTGCAGCAGCTGACGATGAAGATATAGATCCAACGGTATAAGTCCATTCTTGTCCTGCAATAGTTAGCATTCTTTTCCTGGATCTTTTCCACAAAGCTCTTGATTATAACCTCAATCTCCTGCTTTTAATCTTCCTCATTTGTTTTTCCTCCAGCAATACTTAGAAAATAGACAGAAACATCTAGCATCTCTGAGGGCAGCTGGTGAAAATACATATCCTCAGAATGACCCTGTTGCAATGTCTGTCCTTGAATGTGTAGAGCAGTTTAAAAACATAGGCAATGGGGAGCATCTTGAGGATGTTACTGTAAATTTGACTGGTATTGAAATCAGGGCTTTTATTTATTTGGTTAGTATTTATCATGTTTCTTTTGGTATTTTTTTTTTTTTTTTTTAATTTTCTTTCCTATGCAAGGGCGTATCATGAGCAAACGTTCATCTTCTTCAAAGCTATTCTTTTATGATTTACATGGTGGTACTGCTAAAGTCCAAGTTATGGCTGATGCTAGGTATCTTATCACTGTATCTTTTCTTTTCCCTTATTCATATTTGATTTTTCCTTATGATTTTAGTATTGTTATTTCTTTAGGTATGCAATGTCTTTGACAAATTATCTTTCTATTAGTTTTAATTTTTTTTAATTAATTAATTAATTAATTTTTTTTTTAAGTTATTCATGCAACCATGTGGGCCTTAAACCTATGACTTCTTCCTCCACCTTACCCTTATAAGCGGAGGTGCAATTTGAGATGCAGCTCATTGGCATCTTTCCATATTAGTAGAAGAGCCTTTGTTTTTGCTTTTGGACTCTTTCTTTGAATGGACACAAATTGCTCTCTCTGTTATCTTCTATAGTGGAATAAGTGATTAGTTTGGGAATTTGGATTTTCTTGTTATCAGCATTTCATGTCAAATTTCTTATCTTAAAAACTTAATATTTTTGGGTAGGGATTCATCAATTAGTTGAATGTCAATGTTTTGCCCATGTTCCTTGTAAGAGAAACTTTGTTTTTTTTTTTTTTTTTTTTTTTTTTTTTTTTTTTTTTTATTTATTGCAATTATTGCTAATTTCGTGTTTGTGAGGCCTGATTAGTTGTATGTTGAAGGCTTAGGTAGATTGGAAAAAAGAATGATGTAGGTCATTTTACTTATCGCATCTTTTTGTACCATTGCCTAGTTTTCTCAACTGTGCTTAAAAAAAAAATTATAAAGGACCTATATAAACAAGATGATGAATATGTATAAATGAGACTTTCCACTCGGTACTATTTGGGAAATTTTGGTTCAGATATGAATTAGTTTCATGGACAATCACCCCCCCACCCCACCCCCAGGCTGGGTGTCCCCCCTAAATTGCACGACCTTTAAGTTTTGCTGCACGGATACCAAATTTAATGATTGAGAGATTCTTCATTTCCATGATGCAGCAAGTCAGATTTGAATGAGGAAGAATTTTCTAGGTTCCATTCAACTGTGAAGCATGGTGATACTGTTGGTGTCAAGGGGTTTCCAGGTTTGTGATGTTACTACAATTGGGTAGTTACTAACACCTTTTGACTTATGTATATATATATATATATATATATATAGAGCTGCTCCTTATTGTGTTGACACTGTTGAGTTTACAAAAGAAATCACCATCAATTTAATTACTTAATTTGGTTTCTCTCTCTCTCTCTCTCTCTCACACATTTGATGTTTGATAATGAATTAAAAATTTTGTGGCATAAGGAAAAAATTATGGAGTGTAGGTAGAACTTCAAAATACAAATTTAAAAGAGACTGCTTTAAAATTCCCTTAAATAGGTGCTTCATTTTGGTCCTTTTCCCTATGGTGAACTGTTTTAGTTTTCTATGCTGCATAATTGGTTTTTTTTTTTATCAGTATGCCGCATGATTGTTGAAATTTTCTAGAAATGGGTCCAGTCTTGTGATATAGATGTACATATTTTTTTTCTTCTCATAATTATATACAGATTTAGTGGGTCTTGAACTCACAAATTCACTCCGAACCTTGCTCTTACAAGGGAAGGAGGTGCCATTTGAGCTAGAGGCATAATTTTTTTTTTTTTGAATTTCAAAGTTGATATGTAGGTTTTTGAGTCATTGTTTCTTTAAATTATAAACTTCCTGGTTGACTTACATTTTGTTAGAATTATGGTCAAATGATTAAATTCATCATTTCCTAGCAGCTTAAACTTTTGGGAGAATTTGTAATTTAAATTCACTCTACCTCCCATTTAAAATGTGAAAAATCACACATGTTGGGCCCCACTTATTAAGGGGGAGGCTGGGCCCATGCGTGAGAGGGAGTGTTTAGAATTATGTTCAAATTAAATTCACCATTTTTTAATCGCTTTGGTTTCTAGGAGAATCGGTAATTTAACACATTTTCTTTCAATTCAGGGAAAACTAAAAGGGGGGAGCTAAGTATTTTTCCAAGATCGTTTATAGTCTTAACCCCTTGTCTCCATATGATGCCAAGGCAAAAGCCTAAGGCTGGTTCTGAGGAGGCTTGGGTCCCAGGACGTGCCAGGAATCCTGAAACATATATTTTGAAAGACCAGGTATTGATTAATATCCTAAAATTCAACTGAATTCCTATTGCACTGTTTTAAACTATATTCTTTAGCACACCCAAAATAAAAATTGAAGTACATATGATCTGGTACTGATTAATATCCTGAAGTTCAGTGAAAATGAATTGCAAACCTTCATTTTTGGGCTTGTGATAATATGTTCGGAATACTTGTGTGGTAATCTTTGGTTGTTTTTATTTTATATAATTTATTTCTTTGTATTATAAGGACCCATTCAGAGAAATACATCAGTTTAATTGTCAGCCGGAAATAGTTTCTGTTCCCTTTCGCTTGAACCTGAATGGTAAATGAATGAATTTTTTGGGTAAATGTGATTCTTTGAACAAGGTTTCTTTAGGCTTAATAAACTGAATCTTTCAAACCATTTCTTTGAAAGTAATTTGAAGCTTATATCCTGGGGCTCATACTATCGGTTGGCCTTTGGAGAAAGCCTAAAGGAACTAGCAGGCTTAAAGGTGCTGAAATTTTGTAACAAAGCTCTCGTTACACAATTTCTAAAAGCTGGTTACACAATTTTTGGTTTTGATTTTGATTTTTTTTCTTTTATTAGAAATTATCCTTTTCTTCGTAGTTGTGGTGTTGCATTATTTTGAATTCAAGTAGCTAGGAGACTCACATGACCTGTATTGCGGAGGATTATTTTTCTAGTTTCTTTCATTGTCCACAAGAAATTTTGGAGATTGTAGTCATAAGTCTGCCCTTGTGATCCATATAAATGTTAGGTTCATCTTTTGAATTGGGAACACTTTGATCCTTCTTTTTAATTAAGTGATTCCTTTAATCTA
Source organism: Quercus robur (assembly GCF_932294415.1). Taxonomy (NCBI): domain Eukaryota; kingdom Viridiplantae; phylum Streptophyta; class Magnoliopsida; order Fagales; family Fagaceae; genus Quercus; species Quercus robur. The sequence continues at coordinate 12,123,383 of NC_065539.1, forward strand.
CGTCTTATTGGTTGCTATTGATGTTGTTGTCCACAAGAAATTTTGGAGATTGTAGTCATAAGTCTGCCCTTGTGATCCATATAAATGTTAGGTTCATCTTTTGAATTGGGAACACTTTGATCCTTCTTTTTAATTAAGTGATTCCTTTAATCTACGTCTTATTGGTTGCTATTGATGTTGTCGGGGGTGATTTGAACCTGATGAATTGGATTATTTTTTCCTGATGCAGATAAAAGTGAGATGGGTCCATTTATTTTATTTTCTTTCAGTTTGGACTGTGTTTTCACTTCTCCTCTTCTTTTCCTTTTCTGGTGTTTTATTTTATTGTCTTTAATGCTAGGAAACTCGTTATCGACAACGCTATTTAGATTTGATGTTGAATATGGAGGTTCGACAAATTTTTGAGACAAGAACTCGGATCATTAAATATATTCGGCACTTTCTTGACAATCTTGATTTCTTGGAGGTTAGTTGTTTGTCTTGATTTTTTATTTATTCAATTCATTCAGGTGGTTTCTACATATGGCACTAGACTTTACTTTCTTTTCATTACCTTCAATGTTCTTTTCACTGTCAGGTTGAAACACCAATGATGAATACGATTGCTGGTGGAGCAGCTGCCCGTCCGTTTGTGACCCATCACAATGACCTGAACATGAAGCTCTTCATGCGCATTGCGCCTGAGCTCTATCTGAAGCAGCTTGTTGTTGGTGGATTGGACCGTGTTTATGAGATTGGAAAGCAGTTCAGAAATGAGGGCATTGATTTGACACATAATCCTGAGTTCACCACCTGTGAGTTCTATATGGCTTATGCTGACTACAATGACTTGATGGAACTCACCGAGACAATGTTGAGTGGTAAGGGTCATTTGGATCATGTTGCAAACAACTGCTTCATTCCACTTGGGTAGTGAAGTTATTTTTATCCTCCAAAATACTTGGATTTTTCCTGACACAGTAATGTGTAACAGGGATGGTAAAGGAACTTACAGGTGGATATAAAATTACATATCATGCAAATGGGCTGGATGAGGATCCGATTGAGATTGACTTCACTCCACCTTTCAGGTTTGTCATCTATATAGTATCTCTCACAAATTGTATAACATTAACATGAATATGAAAATCTATGAAATTGGTTGTTTTAACTCTGGCAGAAGGATTGACATGATAGAAGAATTAGAGAAGATGGCGAACCTCAATATTCCCAAGGACTTTTCCAGTGATGAGGCCAACAAATATTTGAAAGATGCATGCACAAAGTATGAGATCAAATGTGCCCCTCCTGAAACAACAGCGCGTTTGTTGGACAAGGTCACTTCTCTGCTTTGTCCTTTTTATTTTTACTTTTTTTTATTACTTTATTGAACATAAATTAGGTAGTTAGTGGCATTGTGATCCTGTGTTATGTACTAAGTAGATACAATATCTGTGATGAAGGTTCTGAGCTTTATGCTTAAGGAGGTGAATGAGAGGCTAGGTACCGTATGAGCAAGGGCTTAGGTTTTTTATTTGTGAGAAGAGAGGGGGGGGGGGGGGTGTTTGTGGAGGAAAAGCAATGGATTGGATAGCTCTTGCTGGAATACTGGTTTTTCCTTAGATGGCTCTCAGCTATTTGGAGTAATGGTTCAATAAGATTGCTTACACTGATAAGCTGTAGCAGTTGGATAAAGTAGAAATTGTAGCATTTATCAGTGGGAGAGATAATTGGAGGTTGGGAACAGTGAAAAGTGGTTGATTGGAAATGCCATTAAAAGAACAATATGATGGGGTCCCCAATATTTTACAATAGTTAAGTAATTCTGCATTAGAAAAAGTGTATAGTTTCTTTTGTTCTGACAATGATGTTTTCTGACGTGATCTGATTTTGTTCCTTTATCTTTTAGTTCTGTTGTTTGCTTGGTGGGTTGTGAACCAGCAAGGTCTAGTAGAATGTTTCAACTGAATTCTTTTTTGTAATATTTTAGATTTAAATTGTTTCATCATTAGTGTTAAGGTAGACTATTCTTGCTTGCATGCTCAGACAATTTATGAGAATTGGTTGTATATATTTTTTCTGTTACTGCAGCTTGTAGGACACTTCTTGGAAGAGACTTGTACAAATCCTGCTTTCATCATTAACCACCCGGAGTTAATGAGTCCTTTGGCAAAGTGGCATAGAACGAAGAAAGGCCTAACCGAGCGTTTTGAGTTATTTATTAACAAGCATGAAGTACGCTTTTCAGATATCTTGTTTTCTTTTTCTTTCTATGTTTCATTTAATTTTCAGCTTTATTATTCATGATTCTGACTTAATTTCAGCTCTGCAATGCATACACTGAATTGAATGACCCTGTGGTACAACGCCAGCGATTTGCTGAGCAGCTCAAGGTTCACGCATCAGTTTTTAAGTGTGCAATGGATTTATCCTTCAATAAATTCCTCTGGAACTTTTCTGAATGATATGTGGTCTGCATGCAGGATCGGCAATCTGGTGATGATGAAGCAATGGCTTTGGATGAAACCTTCTGTACGGCTCTTGAGTATGGGTTGCCTCCAACAGGTGGTTGGGGATTGGGTATTGATCGGCTAACAATGTTGTTAACTGATTCACAAAACATTAAGGTTCTCTTCTCTTCTCTCTCTCTCTCTCTCTCTCTCTAACTCAGGTCTGTGCCTGTTTGCATTTGTCTCATTTATACATGTATGTGTACACTCTCTGTTATCAATGGGCTCTCAACATATGCTATTTGGTAACAGGAGGTTATTCTCTTCCCAGCCATGAAACCTCAAAATGAGCCATCTGCTAAAGGTACTCTTCCCAGCCATGAAACCTCAAGTGATAATGGTTACCCTTTTCATAACTATAAACAAAAATTATGATCTTGTTTTATAATCTGTGTGTCTTGCCTTTGATAATGGGGTCTTTAAATTAACGGGTTTTTGTATTGGTGAATTTTAGTGAAGTTTGGCCTTCAATGGCCTAGATTTTATGAGGGTTTTTGTTTTGACTCTGAAGCTTAAGCCCTCTGTTTTTGTTATATAGTGTGTTTGTGCAAAAAAAAATTTGGTTTACGACCCAAAAATGTGGTTTATGGCTAGAGATTTGGCTTGAAAATGTGATTTATTCTGTGTAGAGGGCGGTGTTGGAACCAGCAATGCAAGGGCCGTGACACGAACTTGCAAATTGCTTCTGAAGATTTGTATGGTACTTTGGTTGCTTACAGATTGTTACAGATTTCTCCGTAAACATTTTTGATGTGTTTGGTTCGTAGAAAAGTAAAGAAATTGTGATCTTGATATTAAAAATTTTCTTTTCAAAATTCATATTTCAGATTTTATTTGGGTTTTTTTGAGAAACTGAGAGAGAGATCTGGATTTTTTTTTTTTTTTTTTTGATGAGAAGATCTGGATGTTTTGTTCATGTTTAGATCAAAGTTTTAATTTAATTAATTTAATTTCTTTTTAAATAATTTGTTTTTAATTTTTTTTATTAAGTTAAAATTAATAAATTAATTTTTTTAATGATGTGGCTTTTTTTAATACTAAAATGCTGATGTGGCATTACTTAAATGCAAAATTAAAATTTATTATTATTATTTTAATAGCCATGTGAGCATTATAGCATTCTCATCAGCTCTCTCATAAAAAATGTCATTTTGACACACCAAAAGCTTACTTTACTATTTTACCACATCATTTTACAATACATCATTTATCAGATATTCTATTCTTTTATTCTAAACATTAAAATAATATATACAACACATTAAAATAATATATTTACTCAAAACCCAATAATATACAAACAAACAGCCCCGACAGTCACCACCAACCAAGAACCACCGCCACAACAACCACCGTTACAACCATCACCACAAACTACAACCACAATCACCGATCCTCCAACAAATTTCAAATCCAAAAACCTCATTAAAAGAGAGAAGAAAAAAAATTCAAAACCTTCAACAAAACCCCACCATACACAGCACAGTTCGCCACCACCATACCCAAGCACAGCCCGCCACCACCACCCACAGGTAAAACCTGCCACCACCACCCAGTACTACTTTTAAAAAAATCCCCAAAATCAACACAAAACTATCCCCAAAAAAAGAGCTTGAAAAAGAACCAATTCACCCATAATCACAATCACATGGAATCCACAACCGAAGGAAGAAGAAAAAAAAAAAAAAAAAAAAAGAGGGAGATCAGAATCAGTGATCTCCATGGCGACAGCCTCATTGACGAGGCTGAACTCCACAACGAGGCCAAACTCCACAGTGACGACTGATCTCAATGGCAACGGCCTAGGCGGAGGAAAAAAAAAAGATAGAGAGGGAGAGTGACAGGGAAAAAAAAAAGATAGAGAAGGCGTAGAGAAAGTGACAACAAAGAAAAAAAGCAAGAAAAAGGGAGAGGTGGAAGTTCTGGAGAAAGAAAGAAGAAGAAGAAGATAAAAAAAAGGAAGAGAGGTGAGATCTGAGAAGCTGAAGTGAAGTGGAGAAAGAAAGAAGAAAAAGAAAGAGAGAGAAGAAAGAGTCATAAATGAAGAGAGAGAAATGGAATAAAAAAGTAATTTTTTTATAGCACATCTGTCCATACCTTTCCAAAAATAGAACGGTATTATTCACGTGTCAAAATTTATAGTATATAGAACACCTCATGAGAAGGGTTTTTTGATGTTTGGTGTGCCAAATGCCAAATATTTGGCATTTGGCACACCTGATGAGCATGCTCTTATGAGTGCAAACTGTGTATTCCATTTGCTACATAGGTAATTTCTGTTAAGTGAGTAACAGTAGGGACCAAAATGGAACGCGCTAATTGATTTAGGGACTAAAAGTAATGAAATGAAAATGTAGGAACCAAAATGGAAAAGATGAAAAATGTAAGGATTAAAAGTGTATTTACGCCTATGCTATATTATATGACAAAATTATGTTGTACAATTTAAGTTATATAGTGCGGGTATATGTGTGAAATACTTAGGGGGTGTTTGATTCATCAATTTCCATAACTCATATCTCTGTTTCCATAACTCATAACTAAAAAATGGTGGGACCCATAGCTAAAAGTTTGTTTGGCACCACTATCACTCTGTTTCCATCACTTAATTCTCTGATTTTTGAGTGATGAGTTATGAAAACTGAAAACAAAGTTTAGCTGTTTTCAGTTTCCATAACTCATAACTCAATGGCATTTCCGTAAATAACAATACATACCTAGTCCCATAGTCAGAACAATTCACGTAAAGCGCTCCTTTTAATGCTCTCTTCAACGGCTCTCTTCAACTCTCTCATCTCAGACTTCTCTCTTCAGTAAAGCAAAGCTCTCTCGTCTCAAACTTCTCTCACTGCTCTCTTCAGCGTTTTCCAGTACCACCAGAAGCTAAAAGAAGCTCTTACTGCCCTCACTTCCTCACACATTATTTCACCGATCCGGGCTCAGCCAACCCGCGCCGCTGTGTCCCGGTAACGCAATGCTTCATGCGCCAACCACCGACCTCTTTCTCAGCTTTTTCCACAAAAATCCGAAGGTATTCTTTACATTTGAGTTATTTATATATCTGATTTGTTGGTAATAACAAGGTATTTCGCATCTTTTACATTGAATCAAAGATTGGTGATAAGAAGTTTGCTTCTCTGTTTTTTTTTTTTTTTTTTTTGCTTTTTTTTGTTTGTTTGTTGTTTGGGTTTTCGCATCTGATTTAACTGTATCAACCCGTGGTGATGAACGTTTGCTTCTCTACTTTTTTTTTTTCTTTGTTTGATGTTTGGGTAAGCATCTGATTTGATCTATTGACAAAACAAAGTATGGGTTTTCAACCCGTGGTGAACCTGTGCTTCTCTATTTTTCTTTTTTTTTTCTTTGTTTGATGTTTGGGTAAAGCATCTAATTTGATCTATTGGATTCTCATGGTTATGGTTTTTTTTTTTTAAATAATTTATGGAACTAAGGTCTTCACAGTGTAAGAAATGTGTGATAAATGCTTCGACTTTTCTGGAATAATTGAAACCTGCCTCTACTCCACTTGTTCAACAATGATATATCTCAATTAAGTAAAATCTTTTGTAGTGTTTAGGTGGTATGAAAAGCTCTTTCCTTTTTTTGCATATAAAGTTTACAATTTGTCATATTTCCTGGCACAATCTTTTAATGCTTTCATCAGTTTGGCATATTTTAAGTATCGTTTTATTTTTTTGCTGGCACATTCTTTTTTGTTAATTCAGAATTTGTTTATTATGTTCTGTTTGATAAGAAGTTATGAGGTTGGTTTTTTTCATTTTTGTGTTCATGGGATTTCTTTTTTACGATAATGGTTTCTGGGTTTTGTTAGGGGTCGTATGTTTTTCTTTTGTTTTTGAGCAGTGTGCATGGGGGGCTTTTGTGTTCTGTTTGTTGCATGCAATGTTGATCAGGGTTTGAACTTTTAAGAACTGAGCTTTGGAAAATTTGCATAAAAATTTTGTGTTTTACTGATCAGTTTGATTAATGATATCGGTAAATTTGTCTTGTAAGTCATGCTATGATCAATGTTTTTGTTTGATATGTGAACTTATAAGCTAATCGGTGCTCTGTTTGCTACTTATTTTTATGAAATTATGCATTTGCTAGCCAAGTGATCAATGGGTGAAGATTGTGGTTTATGTTTAAATTTGAGTGATTAACAGCAAGGACGTATTTTGTTGCTTATTGCTGATTGCAATTATAGTGATAATTTCAGGTATATTTTAATAATTTGAGAAGTAAGGGTTAATGTATTTATCATTATTGATCAATCAGTGAGTCCTATTTATGATGTGTCTGTTAATGTTTGATCAATTTAGGAGGGAACTTGTTTGTTGGTGCTGCGGAATGGTAGTTCTCTTTTGTGTTATTGATATTGTGAGTTTCATTAGTTTCATTAGTTCACATTCTTCTTTTGTATATTGTTTTTTTGCATTCAATGGATTTGGACCACCATGACAAATTGACAATGACAAGCACACATATGCACGTACTTCATGCCTCTCCGTTGATCTCTCTTGGATTTGTATACCACGGTATAAACCATGAAGTGATATGATGATGCTCTTTATTAACAAATGAGTATAAGATGAAAAATTTTAGCACCATCAAACTTTTTAATTTTGTCGTAACTCCTACACAATTCTGATGTAGAAAATTGTGAATAGTAAAGAAAATCTAGCACCGTCTTTTTGTCGTAATTTTGGCACGTAGCAAGCTGTGAATATTAAAAAATAAATAATGAATTAATGTATTTACCGGCTGTTACATTAAAGTTGTGACAAAAAAAATTGTGATCAAAAGACCTCTTAGGACATGAAAGGGATAGGACCCACCAACTGTTTTCGAAAGTTGTTTCACTTGTTTGTAACTGCCATGCTTGGGTCCTCCATGTGACAGAATTGCAGCATACTCGCATTTTTCATCTTATTTATAGCCCAAGCATTACTACCCTTCCTTACACCTACACAAAAACACTTTTGGTGAAAGTGTGAAACAATGAAGCCACAAAATGTTCATGTCTCTGTCATCTTTCTTTTTCTATTTTGCTCTTTCTTAGCATTTGCTCGTATCCTACCACCAAAACAAGGTAGCTAAAGCTTCTTTTCTAACTTGGCTTTCCTCTCTATTAGTTATATATACATCTTTTGATTTTTATTTTTGGCCTAATAGGTTATGAGGAGGTGAAGGCTAATACAAAAAAAAGTTTATAGTGTTTTGTTGGTCTTTTGAGATGTCTAACTTTAGTAAGTTCAGGCTTATTCATTTAATTTTATTTCAAACTTAATCCTTAAATTTTAAATAGAAGATTGAGAAGACAAATTGATAAGGGGTGAAAAACGGCTACTTAAATTTCTAACAAATTTTCCTCTCCATTTTTTTCTCCAATATGAGATAGTAAAGTTTTGGTGTACCATAGAAAACACCCACATCCGCATTCACCATTTTCTATACACCCAAATTTGCATCCAACCAATCGATCAAGGACCAATAATAATATAAGATATCCCAAATTATGACAATTAGGACTATAAATAGTAACAGGAACTATGTGAATATCTGGGGGTCCACCTATAAATTTGTACAAGAGTAAAAGCTAAAATGGAGGACAAAAACCATACCCCTTTAGATGATATAGGGGACACCTCTCTAGTCTTGTATATCTAGTACTTCCCCTGGTTAAGGGAAGCAACTTTGAGGCAATCAAATCAAATTAGCTTTGTTTGAAAAATTAAAAGACTTGAAAGTTAGACATTTAATTTATTTCCTTTCCTCTTAGAAATTTGAATCTTTTGTAATTCATTTGTCATATTTAAAATAGTTTTTGGTAGCTATCTTTAGCTTCTGCATTCAGTTTCTATATAAATCAAGCTCATGTTAATAGAGGATGATATGATTGTGTATGAGATGTGTGTGTTGTTCTTTAAGATGGCTGCGGAGTTGATAACATGAGATGCCAATTGCGAGGATGTGTTGTGTGACTCCGTACTTGGACACTATGTTTGTGGGAATTTGCGTCCTTATCATGCCAATGTGCTAGTGTGAGAGGAGATCACAGACAATCTTAATGCCCGTATGGGGAAGGCCTTTACTGTGAGGCGGGTACTTAGGAGATGGAAGCGTATTCATACGAATTATCGCAAAGCAATGAAGGTCCTTACCAGATCTCTTTGGCCCAACGTTTCCCCCATGGCCTCTCTAGAACGATTGTCTGATGACCCGCCTCAATAAGAGGCGGATGCGTAGTCGAAGCAATTTATTGCATGTCCCTTTTGATATACTGCTGACATATTTTGTTCCCATTATGTTCAGTAGCGTACTTTCTTATGGATTACCATGTACTTAACCATGTACTAACCTAGTTGTATTTGTTGTTACTTAATTTATGTGTTCTAACATTAATTGGGCTTAGCTTAATTGTAGATTTTCAAGGATTTCTATTAAAAATTAATGTTAGAATAATAATATGTTTTTGTTTTAATTATAAGTTACATATATATATATATATATATATATCTAATGGGTGTTGAACTTGAACAGTTGAACCTACAACTTTACCATTTACCCAATTCTTAGAAGAGAGATAAATAATCTAATTAGTCAGAAGTCACTAACAATTAAATAAATAAAAACTTAGTTATTCCTTCTTCTTCTTTTTTTTTCTTTCACTAAAAAACAACTCTTTTTCCATTTTTTTTCATCTCTATCATCAATAGTTCCTGATACAATTGGAATTAACAATCTTTTACCCATTTAAAGGGGGGGGGGGGGGGGGTAGGGGGAATTTGACATAGCTAACTGCATATTTCCCACAATTACTTGGACTTTACTAGTTTCATGATCTTAATTACTTTGGAGTAACTATGTTAAAAAAAGCATCCCATTTTGTGTGATCTAATTAGATTAGAAATATTGGTTCATTAAAGTTAAAACCAATCCAAATCAATGGCTAGGGTAAGCTCTGATTAGCCATCTTGCTAGTATTGTTAATTTATATCCAACCTTTGTCAACACTAGCTAGAAACATGTACAGGCCCAAAAATCTAAAGCATGGGCCAACTTTGGGCACAGAGAAAACACTGCCCTTGGCTTGGCAGGTAAAGCTAATATTTCTTTTCTAATATCTTGATCCTTGCACAACCTAAAGACATTTTTGTTCCAAACTCCCCCACCCCCATTCTTTGAATTGTTTAATTTGCAAATGCTCTATTTGTTTTCTCCGGTCCGCACTTCTCTCAATGATAACCCCAACAGTTTGAAAAGATTTTTCAAAATCATCCTCCCTGAAGACATTGGATGAAAATGTTGAGATATGCAAAAAAAGTCACTGAGACTCACACACCCATTTTCACAATTAAATCCACGCCTGATTATGTGTGAACTTGTGATTAGATTTTAGCACTTTTACATGAACTCACAATTGATACCTAAATATTTTGTGTCAATTTATGCACTAATCACGAGTTGTGACATAAGTATAGCGTGGATTTGCAACTAAAGATGACAAATGTCACACGCTATAATTTTATAATCTCAATTTCTCAACCCATAAGGTCATGACCCCTCTGGTATTTTGGCTGAAGTGGACAAGTTTTGCCTTATAATGTAACTGTAAGGCTAGGATATGATATGGTATGGGTTGTTCCGCAGGTAATGGGCCATAAAAAGTGCTGCTGTGAGTGTTAAAGCATGTTAAACACCATCATATTTGTTTGAGACTAGATTCGAGTTCACACTTCATAGGGGTGAGCAAAACGTTGCCGGTGTCGACCCAACCAATCGGTGCCGACGACTCTGGCCTGACACCAGCGTCGACCGATTGAGCCGAGGTCGGCGTTTGGAGGGCGAAGCTTGTTCCGATGTCGGTGCAATGCGGTCACCGATTCAAAGAATCCTTCACCAAACCGAACCGATCCAAGTTTACTAGTTCTCCCCTAGTTTCGATACGGCGTAGTTTCACAGGTTTTGATTTTAATTTTTTTAATGAAACAACGTCGTATGGGTGTTATTAAAGAAAAAAGAAAAAAAAAGAAGAAGCAAAATGGTGCGTTTTAATTTAGGTTTTTAGATTCTTAAGGGGTATAAATTCATTCTTAAAGAGTTTTCAGATTCTTTAACTCTCTCTCTCGGTCTCCTTATCAAATATGTAATTAGACCACCAAATTCACCTTCTTGTAGAAAGGATTGCAATCCATATCATTTTTTTTTTCTTCATGATCAAACTTTATCATAATATTTTGAAAATGCTCTATAAAATTCTAGTTGCAAAGCTTCTAGGTTCTTCAGTTCTGATGTTCCGTTGAAAGCACTTGACAAAATGTTAACATTGATGATTAGAACTTGTGAACTATAGGTCTTGTGTCTGTGGTCTTAAAAAATTTCTTTTACATAATTTTTTATGCTAATTTGTGTCCATTTTTTGTGTGCAACAAGAAGTCTATCTTCTTAATAAAATACCATAACTCATCACTAAAAAATAAAAAGTTCTACTATAATTTTCAATATTTCTGCAGCTCTTTGTTTAAAAAGGCTCATTGGCCTCACAATAATAATACAACATAGCTTGAAAAATACACCATCAGTAACACTTTCCATTCATTACATCACCTAAGATAATTTGCTGAAAAACATCAATGCTACCATGCACTTGTACACAAATCACCAACTGAGTGCCACTGGTTACGCAAAAGAAGAAAAAAAAGCCACTTTGTAGCACTTTTTACTGAAAAAATATAGTTATACAAACCTACAAAAAAATAATAATAATACTAAATGAGGGAAGGCAAGGTTACAATTTCCAATCAATTTTCTGCACTTCTACTTTTAGTTTCACCTCATCTGCAAGTCATGGTATACTTTACAAATTTTTCTACCTAGTGAGGCAACTGCTCAAAGTGCTAGTAGCACGAACTCAATTTGACCACAAGTATGGTGTGAAATGCCAGAGAATTCCTTTCCTCTCTGATTCCCAGTGAAGCAAACAAACACTGAGACCACCAACAAACAAATAGCTCAGACCCATTTGGGCAAAAGCTAAAATGGTTAAACCAAGCACTTCTAGCTGCATTGGCAGTAAGAGAAAAACAAGCTCTTCCAGCTAAATACAATGGAATCAGCTTAGCTTTGGAGGGAGGAGTAGTTTTGGTTGGGGTTGGGTGGGCGGCTCTAGGATTTTTGTTCAGGCGGGTTAATATAAAACATAAATTTCAATACAATAGGTAACAATATAAACAATATGTAACATCATTTTCAATACTATATTCCAACCAACTTCCATACTCTTTAAACCATTTAGGATTAAATCGACCCATAAAGTCCACCAATTTTCGTTTGAGGAAAATTGTGTTCATGAGGTTTTGTAAATAATATCTTCTTAAGTTCATAATACTAGCAAAAGAATAAAAAATAAACTATAAGTTCATTAACATATTTTTTTCTAATACAATAAACATATTAATTATTGTTGTTAAGTGATATTTTTGCAATTCTTTAATTTGTTTACCATTCTTTAAATATAGTAAGAGTAAAGACACATAGAAACTCAAAAATTCAATTTATAAGTTTACAATACAAAGCCGACGCAATTCACAGTAACAGTAAAGACACATAGAGACACAGCCCCACACTATTGCAATTCTTTAATCTGTTTACAATTCTTTAATTATATAAGTTTGCAATACAAACACTAGCCCCACAGGCCCCCACACACACACGGTCAGAGCACAAACTCAGAGAATCAAAAACTCAACAACAAAAAATCAAAACACACACACATAGTGATTCAATGAAAGAGTATATCAAAACACAATAAACAGTGAAAGAAAGAGAGAAGAGAGAGCTAAAAAAACCAGATGAAGCGGCGGTGGCGGCAGATCAAGGACAGTCCCGGCGGCGGCACCGCGGCAGATTCTTGGGGCTACAGAGCGGCAGATTTTTTTGTGTGTGAAGCAGCCTTTTTCCTTTGGGTTTGGATAGTGAAGAAGGGTCGTGGGAGATTTTGGGGGCAGCGTCTACGCAAGTAACGCAGAAGCAGATCTTAGGTATTTTGATTTATGGGCATTTTATTTCTAAGATTAAAGACCAAAAATTTGCTGTTGGATTTTTTTTTTTCGAAGTTTATGCTGGGCTTAAAAAAAAAAAAAAAGGCCAGGTTTAAGTGAGGGTGTGCAAATTTGTATTGCAGGGCTTCAAATTTGTAGTTCAGGTCAGGGGGTTCATTTGAACCCCTGACTACAACGTAGCGCCGCCCACTCAACGTTGAGTCGGTTAGTAATAGGAAACCTTAATCCCAGTTCTAATTAAGTTAGGATTAGGTAATCCCAATCCTAATTAATCTAGGATTAGGAAATCCCAGCTAGCGGCTCCAAGTAAACATTGTTTATATATATATATATATATATTTTCCCATTAACTTAACCTAGCTACAATAGTTCACGAACAAAAACAAAAACTTACAAATACAAGCTCTCCAATTAGGCTATAGCGATCTGAGCTCCTCAACCATATTGTCCTCCACAGAGAATCAGAAGGTACACTTAATTTACAATTTTGTTCTATTATTTTCCAAAGACAGTTTAATATTCATTGTTTACCTATAAATCCCAAAAATTGGTTATTTAATTTACTCTAAATTTCGTTTCTTGTTCTTTTCATAATATTTTTTACTATCGATTTGTTGTTTACTTGTTTGCGCTTGTTTACGTGCTTTCTCCTAGATTTTTTTTATTTTACAATACTTATTTAGATTCTAATAACCAAGGGATTAATTTGTTGGTAATCGATTTTGTTTTAGAGCCAAAAACCATTAGTCAATATTTAGAGCGTTAAGGGTTATAAATATTATTAAGAGATGTGCTACTTCTACAATATTTTTATAATATTTTTACAACATAGTTGTTATTGGTTCAAATTTCAAACTAACACTAAGATTACTTTTTTGCCCCCAACAATAACAACTAGTAGCAATTTTCCACTTAGGATTTGTTGGAAATAATGATTCCATTGATCCCTTCAGTTTTATTTTTTATTTTATGAATTCTGTTTTATATGATATTCCTTGGATTGTCTTTCTGTTTTACATTTTTTTTTACGTATTTGTCCTTAAATTATTTTATTAGGAGTTTTTTTTTAATTCAAAATAAATAAGAAGATATTTGGGGAAAAAAAAAAGTGAGATCATGAGTAAGGAAAACAAATTCTATTAAAAAAAATTGAAAACATTAAACCCCGAGAGTGGTCCTATTTATCAAAAAAAAAAAAAAAAAGTGGTCCTATTTTGTTGGCAATATTTTAGTAGGAGTTAAAAGATATAGTTTTACCAAATTATCCTTTAATTTTGTCTCTACTTAAACCTAGGGTTTTAGTGGGAGTTAAAAGACATAGTTTTACCAAATTATCCTTTAATTTTGTCTCTACTAACTTAAGAAAATAGGGGTATTTTGGAAAAAAAATCCGTACAAACAGGTGCAACCCTACAGTATATATAAATTCATTCTTTTAAGGGTTTTCATATTTGTTTGGTTGCCAAGAAACCTGGAAGAAGAGAAGGTTATTGTTTTTTTATTTAAATACTTCTGTTATGATGTCTTATACTTGTGATTTACGGGATTGTGATGCAGATTTCCGATTGGTCTAGGTCTTATTAAAAATGGAGGACTTGGGGTCGGTGACAGGCTCCCCTGCTGCTGGGGAAAATCTCAGCAAAAAGTAAGTTTCGGAAAAACAGAGGAAAAAGAATGACAACCATTTTGTTGAATGTATTCTCATGATTTCTGTAAACCACTGAAGGACAAAAAAAAAATTGCATATTTTGTTTTCAAAATATAGTGCAAGTAGAATACTATTACTATGTAGGATAAGTTGAGGAAGATATGAATATAGCTTTCTGAAGCTTATAAATTACCCCACCAATAAATGAAGAAATCAAACCAGTTTTGAGTTTTTAATTCCTTTGTATTTTGGGGAATATTTACAGTGCACTCAAGAAGGAATTGAAGAATAAGCAAAAGGAAGAAGAAAGGCGGCGCAAAGAGGAGGAGAAGGCAAAACAGGTACTTGACATTCAGACTAGTAGCATTATATTAGGAGTGAATATCGAAATTACCACTTGTATTTAATTGCCATGTCATCCTATCACCCCCCTCCCCTCGGCATCTTGTAATAAATATGATCAAAGAAAGAATAAGCTGCCTGCCTCCATATCTCGATCATGAAAATCTCTGTGGAACCGCAGAATTTAATTTTCTGCAGTTCTATTTATTCTTTGTGCTCTTGCATTCTTGCTGACTATATAGTGAAATATCTATATATTTTCCTATTCTAATCTAACCTTATTATAATTTAGGCCAATGAAATAGAACTTAAGAGTTGGGATGTTATTGTTCCCTTGTAAATTTTGAGAAAAAGAATATCTTGTAGTATTAGAATGAGCAACAAATTATTATGATTCATTGGCTACATGTTTATCTCATATATTGGCTTAAAAAACAATCCACCTCTAATAATTTTTATTATGAAAAATTTTCATATGCAAGGTGGCCATGTCTTAATTAGTCAGGACAAACTTGGAGTATTTAAAATAGTAATTAGTGTTGTTTTTTCATATATTTGACTTCTTTTTTCTGCCAAGAGCCTTGTAGCTCAATTAACATCTCTTGGTATTTACAACTAAGACATCCAGAGTTCAAATCCCTTCTCCCCGATTGTAACTATCTAATTATTTTAAAAAAGGACACATTCTTTACTAATTGTGATAAAAAAATTTCAAAAATCCTGAAGCAATTGTTGGTGCTGGTTTCTTGGATTACTCGTTTTAATATAGAGAATTTTAAATTTTGGTACCGTGGAATGTACTGATGTTACTGTATGAATGAATCTACATTGATCATCATGTTGTGGAGTTTGAACATGATGGAGTATGATGTGTTATTGGCTGTCATCTCTAAGGTACCTTACCACCTTGTTTTGAAATCTTATTAAGAATAAACTTGTGTTTATGTTCCAGGCTGCTTCTATGGCAGATTCCCGCAGCAAGAAATCTGCAGCAGCTGACGATGAAGATATAGATCCAACGGTATAAGTCCATTCTTGTCCATAAAAAAATTTCAAAAATCCTGAAGCAATTGTTGGTGCTGGTTTCTTGGATTACTCGTTTTAATATAGAGAATTTTAAATTTTGGTACCGTGGAATGTACTGATGTTACTGTATGAATGAATCTACATTGATCATCATGTTGTGGAGTTTGAACATGATGGAGTATGATGTGTTATTGGCTGTCATCTCTAAGGTACCTTACCACCTTGTTTTGAAATCTTATTAAGAATAAACTTGTGTTTATGTTCCAGGCTGCTTCTATGGCAGATTCCCGCAGCAAGAAATCTGCAGCAGCTGACGATGAAGATATAGATCCAACGGTATAAGTCCATTCTTGTCCTGCAATAGTTAGCATTCTTTTCCTGGATCTTTTCCACAAAGCTCTTGATTATAACCTCAATCTCCTGCTTTTAATCTTCCTCATTTGTTTTTCCTCCAGCAATACTTAGAAAATAGACAGAAACATCTAGCATCTCTGAGGGCAGCTGGTGAAAATACATATCCTCAGAATGACCGTGTTACAATGTCTGTCCTTGAATGTGTAGAGCAGTTTAAAAACATAGGCAATGGGGAGCATCTTGAGGATGTTACTGTAAATTTGACTGGTATTGAAATCAGGGCTTTTATTTATTTGGTTAGTATTTATCATGTTTCTTTTGGTATTTTTTTTTTTTTTAATTTTCTTTCCTATGCAAGGGCGTATCATGAGCAAACGTTCATCTTCTTCAAAGCTATTCTTTTATGATTTACATGGTGGTACTGCTAAAGTCCAAGTTATGGCTGATGCTAGGTATCTTATCACTGTATCTTTTCTTTTCCCTTATTCATATTTGATTTTTCCTTATGATTTTAGTATTGTTATTTCTTTAGGTATGCAATGTCTTTGACAAATTATCTTTCTATTAGTTTTAATTTTTTTTAATTAATTAATTAATTATTTATTTTTTAAGTTATTCATGCAACCATGTGGGCCTTAAACCTATGACTTCTTCCTCCACCTTACCCTTATAAGCGGAGGTGCAATTTGAGATGCAGCTCATTGGCATCTTTCCATATTAGTAGAAGAGCCTTTGTTTTTGCTTTTGGACTCTTTCTTTGAATGGACACAAATTGCTCTCTCTGTTATCTTCTATAGTGGAATAAGTGATTAGTTTGGGAATTTGGATTTTCTTGTTATCAGCATTTCATGTCAAATTTCTTATCTTAAAAAGTTAATATTTTTGGGTAGTGATTCATCAATTAGTTGAATGTCAATGTTTTGCCCATGTTCCTTGTAAGAGAAACTTTGTTTTTTTTTTTTTTTTTTTATTGAAATTATTGCTAATTTCATGTTTGTGAGGCCTGATTAGTTGTATGTTGAAGGCTTAGGTAGATTGGAAAAAAGAATGATGTAGGTCATTTTACTTATCGCATCTTTTTGTACCATTGCCTAGTTTTCTCAACTGTGCTTAAAAAAAAAATTATAAAGGACCTATATAAACAAGATGATGAATTTGTATAAATGAGACTTTCCACTCGGTACTATTTGGGAAATTTTGGTTCAGATATGAATTAGTTTCATGGACAATCACCCCCCCACCCCACCCCCAGGCTGGGTGTCCCCCCTAAATTGCACCATCTTTAAGTTTTGCTGCACGGATACCAAATTTAATGATTGAGAGATTCTTCATTTCCATGATGCAGCAAGTCAGATTTGAATGAGGAAGAATTTTCTAGGTTCCATTCAACTGTGAAGCATGGTGATATTGTTGGTGTCAAGGGCTTTCCAGGTTTGTGATGTTACTACAATTGGGTAGTTACTAACACCTTTTGACTTATATATATATATATATATATAGCTGCTCCTTATTGTGTTGACACTGTTGAGTTTACAAAAGAAATCACCATCAATTTAATTACTTAATTTGGTTTCTCTCTCTCTCTCTCTCTCTCTCTCACATTTGATGTTTGATAATGAATTAAAAATTGTGGCATAAGGAAAAAATTATGGAGTGTAGGTAGAACTTCAAAATACAAATTTAAAAGAGACCGCTTTAAAATTCCCTTAAATAGGTGCTTCATTTTGGTCCTTTTCCCTATGGTGAACTGTTTTAGTTTTCTATGCTGCATAATTGGTTTTTTTTTTTATCAGTATGCCGCATGATTGTTGAAATTTTCTAGAAATGGGTCCAGTCTTGTGATATAGATGTACATTTTTTTTTTTTCTTCTCATAATTATATACAGATTTAGTGGGTCTTGAACTCACAAATTCACTCCGAACCTTGCTCTTACAAGGGAAGGAGGTGCCATTTGAGCTAGAGGCATAATTTTTTTTTTTTTGAATTTCAAAGTTGATATGTAGGTTTTTGAGTCATTGTTTCTTTAAATTATAAACTTCCTGGTTGACTTACATTTTGTTAGAATTATGGTCAAATGATGAAATTCATCATTTCCTAGCAGCTTAAACTTTTGGGAGAATTTGTAATTTAAATTCACTCTACCTCCCATTTAAAATGTGAAAAATCACACATGTTGGGCCCCACTTATTAAGGGGGAGGCTGGGCCCATGCGTGAGAGGGAGTGTTTAGAATTATGTTCAAATTAAATTCACCATTTTTTAATCGCTTTGGTTTCTAGGAGAATCGGTAATTTAACACATTTTCTTTCAATTCAGGGAAAACTAAAAGGGGGGAGCTAAGTATTTTTCCAAGATCGTTTATACTCTTAACCCCTTGTCTCCATATGATGCCAAGGCAAAAGCCTAAGGCTGGTTCTGTGTCTAACAATGCCAATTTGAAGGTGAACATGGTTTCTCCCTGAATGATTTAATGCTGGTTACAGTCTCATCCTGACTTCATTACTTTCTTATTGTTGCAGAAAGAGGAGGCTTGGGTCCCAGGACGTGCCAGGAATCCTGAAACTTATATTTTGAAAGACCAGGTATTGATTAATATCCTAAAATTCAACTGAATTCCTATTGCACTGTTTTAAACTATATTCTTTCGCACACCCAAAATAAAAATTGAAGTACATATGATCTGGTACTGATTAATATCCTGAAGTTCAGTGAAAATGAATTGCAAACCTTCATTTTTGGGCTTGTGATAATATGTTCGGAATACTTGTGTGGTAATCTTTGGTTGTTTTTATTTTATATAATTTATTTCTTTATATTATAAGGATCCATTCAGAGAAATACATCAGTTTAATTGTCAGCCGGAAATAGTTTCTGTTCCCTTTCGCTTGAACCTGAATGGTAAATGAATTAATTTTTTGGGTAAATGTGATTCTTTGAACAAGGTTTCTTTAGGCTTAATAAACTGAATCTTTCAAACCATTTCTTTGAAAGTAATTTGAAGCTTATATCCTGGGGCTCATACTATCGGTTGGCCTTTGGAGAAAGCCTAAAGGAACTAGCAGGCTTAAAGGTGCTGAAGTTTTGTAACAAAGCTCTCGTTACACAATTTCTAAAAGCTGGTTATGATTTGTATTATTCCACTTAGTGCTTTTTTGGTTTTGATTTTGATTTTTTTTCTTTTATTAGAAATTATTCTTTTCTACGTAGTTGTGGTGTCGCATTATTTTGAATTCAAGTAGCTAGGAGACTTACATGACCTGTATTGCTGAGGAATATTTTTCTAGTTTCTTTCATTGTCCACAAGAAATTTTGGAGATTGTAGTCATAAGTCTGCCCTTGTGATCCATATAAATGTTGGGTTCATCTTTTGAATTGGGAACACTTTGATCCTTCTTTTTAATTAAATGATTCCTTTAATCTACGTCTTATTGGTTGCTATTGATGTTGTGGGGGGTGATTTGAACCTGATGAATTGGATTATTTTTTCCTGATGCAGATAAAAGTGAGATGGGTCCATTTATTTTATTTTCTTTCAGTTTGGACTGTGTTTTCATTTCTCCTCTTCTTTTCCTTTTCTGGTGTTTTATTTTATTGTCTTTAATGCTAGGAAACTCGTTATAAACAACGCTATTTAGATTTGATGTTGAACATGGAGGTTCGACAAATTTTTGAGACAAGACCTCGGATCATTAAATATATTCGGCGCTTTCTTGACAATCTTAATTTCTTGGAGGTTAGTCGTTTGTCTTGATTTTTTATTTATTCAATTCATTCAGGTGGTTTCTACATATGGCACTTTACTTTCTTTTCATTACCTTCAATGTTCTTTTCACTGTCAGGTTGAAACACCAATGATGAATACGAATGCTGGTGGAGCAGCTGCCCGTCCGTTTGTGACCCATCACAATGACCTGAAGATGAAGCTATTCATGCGCATTGCGCCTGAGCTCTATCTGAAGCAGCTTGTTGTTGGTGGATTGGACCGTGTTTATGAGATTGGAAAGCAGTTCAGAAATGAGGGCATCGATTTGACACATAATCCTGAGTTCACCACCTGTGAGTTCTATATGGCTTATGCTGACTACAATGACTTGATGGAACTCACCGAGACAATGTTGAGTGGTAAGGGTCATTTGGATCATGTTGCAAACAACTGCTTCATTCCACTTGGGTAGTGAAGTTATTTTTATCCTCCAAAATACTTGGATTTTTCCTGACACAGTAATGTGTAACAGGGATGGTAAAGGAACTTACAGGTGGATATAAAATTAAATATCATGCAAATGGGCTGGATGAGGAACCGATTGAGATTGACTTCACTCCACCTTTCAGGTTTGTCATCTATATAGTATCTCTCACAAATTGTATAACATTAACATGAATATGAAAATCTATGAAATTGGTTGTTTTAACTCTGG
The DNA here is from genome assembly GCF_932294415.1 of Quercus robur. Taxonomy (NCBI): domain Eukaryota; kingdom Viridiplantae; phylum Streptophyta; class Magnoliopsida; order Fagales; family Fagaceae; genus Quercus; species Quercus robur. The sequence goes on from NC_065539.1 coordinate 12,143,724, forward strand.
CAGAAGGATTGACATGATAGAAGAATTAGAGAAGATGGCGAACCTCAGTATTCCCAAGGACTTTTCCAGTGATGAGGCCAACAAATATTTGAAAGATGCATGCACAAAGTATGAGATCAAATGTGCCCCTCCTGAAACAACAGCGCGTTTGTTGGACAAAGTCAGTTCTCTGCTTTGTCCTTTTTATTTATATTTTTTTTATTACTTTATTGAACATAAATTAGGTAGTTACTGGCATTGTGATCCTGTGTTACCGTATGAGCAAGGGCTTAGGTTTTTTATTTGTGAGGAAGGGGGGGGGGGGGGGGGGGGGGGGGTATTGGAGGAAAAGCAATGGATTGGATAGCTCTTGCTGGAATACTGGTTTTTACTTAGATGGCTCTCTGCTATTTGGAGTAATGGTTCAATGAGATTGCTTACACTGATAAGCTGTAGCAGTTGGATAAAGTAGAAATTGTAGCATTTATCAGTGGGAGAGATAATTGGTGGTTGGGAACAATGAAAATTGGTTGATTGGAAGTGCCATTAAAAGAACAATATGATGGGGTCCCCAATATTTTACAAGAATTAAGTAATTCTGCATTAGAAAAAGTGTATAGTTTCTTTTGTTCTGACAATGATGTTTTCTGACTTGATCTGATTTTGTTCCTTATCTTTTAGTTCTGTTGTTTGCTTGGTGGGTTGTGAACCAGCAAGGTCTAGTATAATGTTTCAACTGAATTCTTTTTTGTAATATTTTAGATTTAAATTGTCTCATCATTAGTGTTAAGGTAGACTATTCTTGCTTGCATGCTAAGACAATTTATGAGAATTGGTTATATATATTTTTTCTGTTACTGCAGCTTGTAGGACACTTCTTGGAAGAGACTTGTACAAATCCTGCTTTCATCATTAACCACCCGGAGTTAATGAGTCCTTTGGCAAAGTGGCATAGAACGAAGAAAGGCCTAACCGAGCGTTTTGAGTTATTTATTAACAAGCTTGAAGTATGCTTTTCAGATATCTTGTTTTCTTTTTCTTCCTATGTTCCATTTAATTTTCAGCTTTATAATTCATGATTCTGACTTAATTTTTCTGTAACCGCTCAGCTCTGCAATGCATACACTGAATTGAATGACCCTGTGGTACAACGCCAGCGATTTGCTGAGCAGCTCAAGGTTCACACATCAGTTTTTAAGTGTGCAATGGATTTATCCGTAAATAAATTCCTCTGGAACTTTTCTGAATGATATGTGGTCTGCATGCAGGATCGGCAATCTGGTGATGATGAAGCAATGGCTTTGGATGAAACCTTCTGTACGGCTCTTGAGTATGGGTTGCCTCCAACCGGTGGTTGGGGATTGGGTATTGATCGGCTAACAATGTTGTTAACTGATTCACAAAACATTAAGGTTCTCTTCTCTTCTCTCTCTCTCTCTCTCTCTCTCTCTCTCTCTCTCTCAGGTCTGTGCCTGTTTGCATTTGTCTCATTTATACATGTATGTGTACACTCTCTGTTCTCAATGGGCTCTCAACATATGCTATTTGGTAACAGGAGGTTATTCTCTTCCCAGCCATGAAACCTCAAGATCAGCCATCTGCTAAAGGTACTCTTCCCAGCCATGAAACCTCGAGATGAAACGTCAAGTGATAATGGTTACCCTTTTCATAACTATAAACAAAAATTATGATCTTGTTTTAGAATCTGTGTGTCTTGCCTTTGATAATGGGGTCTTTAAATTAACGGGTTTTTGTATTGGTGAATTTTAGTGAAGTTTGGCCTTCAATGGCCTAGATTTTATGAGGCTTTTTGTTTTGACTCTAGAGCTTAAGCCCTCTGTTTTTGTTGTATAGTGTGTTTGTGCAAAAAAAAATTTGGTTTACGACTCAAAAATGTGGTTTATGGCTAGAGATTTGGCTTGAAAATGTGATTTATTCTGTGTAGAGGGCGGTGCTGGAACTAGCAATGCAAGGGCGTGACATGAACCAGCAAATTGCTTCTGGAGATTGTATGGCACTTTGGTTTTTTATAGATTGATACAGATTTCTCCGTAAACATTGTTGATTTGTTTGGTTTGTAGAAAAGTAAAGAAATTGTGATCTTGATATTAAAATTTTTCTTTTCAAAATTCATATTTCAGATTTTATTTGGGTTTTTTTGAGAAACTGAGAGAAAGATTTGGATTTTTCTCATTTCTACACATTAGTACAAAGTTGCTGCTCTCCTCTCTTACCTATATAAATACCAATCTTGGCTTGAACGGTTTTTAGGAATTAGTAGAGTTCATGGCAAAATTAAGAGGGTATAAAGTGGAGTTTGAGGGACTGAGAAATTTTTGATATTCAGTGGGCTAGGAACGACGTCGTTCCCCACTGCCTTTTAGTTTTTTTTTTTTTAATATATATATATATATATAAATATTAAAAAATGATTTTTTTTAATTGACAAAAAAAAAATCCAAAACAACGTCATGTTGGTTATTGGTCAACAACACCTAATGGATGACTAAATTGAATATACTTAAAACTTAGAAGACTAAAATGACAAAATGTGAAATTTAGAATGTCAGTTTTGCATTTTGGCCAATATTTTATCTATTAATAACTCCCCTCAAAATTTTGTTTTTAAATAATTTTTTATTTATAGTTCAAAGTATAAGTAATTGACATTCAAAAATAGGTTTATTTTGTACCAAATTTACTCTACTTTTCTCTCTCTCCCTCCTCTCAATTTAAATAGACAATTAGAAGCTAAATTGTTTTTGTAATGCCTTATTGTTTCCTTTGCGTTCTAATAAAATCTTGTTTATTCAAGGGGAAAAGAAAAGGCCTACATCACCCTCAAAAAAAAAAGAAAAAAAGAAAAAGCCTACATTATCTGCTCGGCCCAAAACGTTATATTTAATTTTTTCTAGGGCCCAAAGTTTTATTTCAACAAAGAAAAGGGAAACAACAAGCGTGAATGGGTGGTCTTGTGAAGCCAATGCACCTCGATTTGTGTTCCTTGGGTTTAATAATCATGTACTGGTTGGATTGGATGATATTGGATTTGAAACTATTGTTAAGTGAGCTCCAATTTGGAATCCAGTTTCTGGTTACTCCACAATTTGGAAATAAAATAACATAATTTCCAAACTTTCATTTCGGACGATTTTTGGTTTACATCCTTGCCATGCAACGGTAAAAATTCTAACATCAATTATTATGATTTGAGATTTGTAGAATTGCATTCACATAAATAAGAAAATAAAATATTCACAAGAGACAATAATATTTAACATAGTTTCACTCTATGCCTACATCTAAAGACAATGTCAACCAAAATATCCAATATCAGTAATATGGATTATTACAACATTAATTAACATCACAACTCACAAAAACAACACTCACAAACCTCACCAATATAACGCACAAACCCAAAGCTTTGATACACCCAATAACTTTTCACACTCACAAAATAAATAAACTCTCAACATACAACCACGGGTAATCTTTCAACTCCTAAAAAATCTACTAAATCACTCTTCTAGGAGTCTTTCTCCTCTTCTTACATGAGAGGAACCTTGGGTAAAAGTTACCAAACCCTTTGCAATAGTGCCTATTTAGTATTTATAAGATTCCAAACCCATTCTTTGATAGATAAGGAGTACTTATTACTTCTTTAATAAAGAATATTTTTCCTTCTATGTCAAGGAGAATCTATGTCTTTCACATTAAGTAAATTCATTGTCTTCTATACCAAAAAAAAAAAAAAAAAAAAAAAAAACCTTTTGACCTATATTAAGTAAACTCAAACCTTAACTAATTAGGAATTTGAGGCAATATTTAACAATCTTTTTTTCTTAACTAATATAAATAAAATGTTAAAGAATAAAACACTTTACATTTATTCGCATTCTAGCGTTTCAACAAAGAAAAGAAAAGTCCCGGTGCACTTTGCAAGGATTGAAAAGCTATAAATAAAATTTGTGGCTTATCCTAAAATGTTTTTGGTTTAAGTAGCATTATTGCCTTGCAATATACGAATTAAGAAAAAGAATATGTAAATTAAAATTGAATAATAAAATTAAAAAACAAAAAATACTTCAAATTACATGATGAAAGTACATTGTGTAAGACAAGGATTTTTTTTACTAAAACCAAATATTATAATAGATTATTAAAATCATTTTGAAAAAAATTAAAGTCTCTTTAAAGTATAATATCATATGAAGATATTATACATTTATGATATCATCCTCTAAGTACATTCTAAATGCATGGAATAGTCTGCTAAGAAGTTTTATTATAGTAGTTTAAAGAGGTTTAGGAAAAGAGTTAAGAGCTATGCGCATGTGTCAAAAAAAAAAAAGGAGTGTATGTGTCCATGTGGAGGAAAATGTCAATACACTCCCTGAATTTTAACGTAATGGCCGAAACATCCCCTAAACTTTTTTAATGGCTAATTTACTCCATAAATTGGCGTACTTGCCAAATTAGTACCCCAGTTAATCTATTATTAAAAAACTAACGAAATGGTCATATATCTCATGTCAGCTTTAAAAAAAAAAAACACAAACTCAATCCTATTCATTGGCCACAACCACGCTGACCTCCTCCACAAGTACATGACTTATGCTCCTTACTCTCTCTACCCACAAGACTCAGACTCCATTGCTAAGACCCTAATCCTACGTGGCTGCCACCCTCTTCCTCGTTGCCTGTGCTTCTCCAAAACCCACTTCCTCTCTTCCCCATAACCCTTTCCCTTCATATCTTCTTGAACAAAATGTCCTCTGGTCTAACAAAAACTACTCTGGTAAGGCGGTAACAGTCTCATCTGTCTCATTCGCTCAAACCCAAAACTTGGTTTTGACTCATCTCATGAAATCAATAGATTCGCCTCTTACACCAATGAACTCGACCTCCCAATCTCACAACTCTTACAGATTCCGAAATTGGCCAACCTCAGTACTCCGTCTCGGCTTCGATATCGGAGGTGGAACTGGGACTTTTATGGCTAGTTTGAAGGTCCACAATGTGACTGTCATAGGGTTTCAAATGAAAATGATTGAGTTTGTTTTTTTAAAGCTCTCTCATGTATTCCGTTATTTTTTTAAACGGTAGACTATTTGGAAGGCATGTAAAGTTTATTGTTGCTGAAACTGAGCTTATTGTTGCTGAAACTGAAAACTGAAAACTGAAAACACTGTAGCAAAATAATTTTTAAATGTGTAAATAGTACCGTGGGACCTATTTTTAATATTTTTTAGTGCATAAACAGTATCAACACAGTACATGAACAGTATATTTACTGTTCATAACAGTAAATTTTGTCCCCCCAGAGTCAACAATTGCGGGCCAAAAAAAAAAAAAAAAAAAAGGGAGAAAACGTAAACTCACCAAAACGTGGACGCAAACGCGGAGCGCAAACACGGCCTAATTTGGAAGGCATGTAAAGTTTATAGCGCAAGTTGGCCAATAAAAAAGACTTTGCCAACATTTTGGGATGGAGGAAAGGTATAACAGAATTTCAAACATTTTTCATTTTATTATAGCAGTTTCTCATAGATTAACAGCACTTATAATCTATGAGAAAGTTCAACAAAATATTATTTTATTAAAAAAAATGATTTTCTCTCTATTTTCTTTTCTTTTGCATATAAATATGAAACTTAATAATTATGATAATTATTAATAAATATTATTTTAATTGTATTTTCATATGAAATATTAATTATGAAATTTGGGAATTATGGTATTAATTAATAGTTATTTATTATTGTGGGGTCCAGTAATTTGAGGCCCTGGCCTATTTTTACATTGGGGCCCAAGGCTCGAGCTGAGGAAGGTTATGGCTGAGGATAGGTAATAAAAGTCCAAATAATCTTGAGACATTGCCGAGAATGATTCTGTCCTCGGCATATCCGAGGTCTCCTGGAAAGGAGGGCAAAAACGGTATAGGAACAGTTTGGAAAATATCTAAAATATCTAGGTCAATGGAGAAGGGTACGCTGGGTAGTATAACGACCAAGGACAAAGGGAAAGCTGCCCTTACTGCCATTTAATACTCTGCACCTGATAGAGCCATACTCTTTAGTTTTTACAACCACACCCAACCACTCTGGGTATGGGCTGATGGGATAACTATTAGTCTTGAAAAATCGAACCCACACGTGGACCTTGGATAAGGGATGCAGGCTAGTATAAAAGGAAAAGGGAGCAATCTGGGAAGGGGGCTGGGAAAAAATGGTCAAAAACCAGAGCCTCCCAACCCGCCTCCTGGAGAAAGACTCCTAGGGCGAACACGATTTAATTATGTATGAACACCATGAAAAACCCACTGTCTGGTGACCAAGGCCTAGCCTTTCAAATCCACGCTCTATAAATGATATTGTTTGGGCCTTTTCACGTGCGAACCCCATATTATTATGGGTCGCTACGAATCGTGTCCTTACAATTGGCGCCGTCTGTGGAGAGGCTTGTGTCTTGGCACTGGTGGTGGGTTGATACAATCCTTCACATCATTTTCAGTAGCTGGATATAGTGTTTTAGAGTAATGTCCCACTAGGGGCTATAATTCTTTACTAGGGGCTGCGCTTCGTAACGTCAGCAACATGAATGGTTCTAGGGGCTCGGCCGAGGTGCTAATTCCCCTTAAACCAAGGTCCCATGCCATAGCAGAGGGGTTACCTCCCCCAACTACTTATCAAAATCAAGTTTTGGACAGAACCAAGGTATTGCATGGTCCTCGGACTCAAACCTATGGGGAAACCAACTACTTACCAAAATCAAGTTTTGAACAGAACCAAGGTATTGCATGGTCCTCGGACTCAAACCTATGGGAAAACCAACTACTTACCAAAATCAAGTTTTGGACAGAACCAAGGTATTGCATAGTCCTCGGACTCAAACCTATGAGGAAACCAACTACTTACCAAAATCAAGTTTTGGACAAAACCAAGGTATTGCATGGTCCTCGGACTCAAACCTATGGGGAAACCAACTACTTACCAAAATCAAGTTTTGGACAGAACCAAGGTATTGCATGATCCTCGGACTCAAACCTATGGGGAAACCAACTACTTACCAAAATCAAGTTTTGGACAGAACCAAGGTATTGCATGGTTCTCGGACTCAAACCTATGGGGAAATCAACTACTTACCAAAATCAAGTTTTGGATAGAACCAAGGTATTGCATGGTCCTCGGACTTAAACCTATGGGGAAACCAACTACTTATAAATATATGGTCCTCGGACTCAGACCTATGAAAAGGTCAGCTACTTAAGAAGAATTCTAAGTTGCTCAATCCTCGGATCAAATACCAGAAAAGGTTAAAATTATGAAAGTTATTAGGAAGATGGTGAAACGCCTTATTACTCAGCAACCTTAGGGGCTGTTCATTTCTGGGTTATGTGTCCTCGGATGATTACCTCCTACACCGCACCGAGCATTCAGCTGTCATCTCGGCTATTTCGAGGTATGTATCGTTTTCTCAGATCGGCATTATTGTGCCAAACAATTCTATTAAGTTCATATCAATATCTTTTTCTTAGCAAGGGTTTCGACCTTAAGTATCGTTTGTTCAAGTGGGCATTATTGTGCCAAACAACTCTATTAAGTTCACATCAATATCTTTTTCTTAGTAAGGATTTCTATCCTAAGTATCATGTGTTCAAATCGGCATTATTATGCCGGATAGTTGCAATAAGCACAGAGCAAAGACTTTTTATTTAACTGGGATCTCGGCCCTAAGTATCGTTCGTAGTATAGAAATAAAAAAAAAAAAGTCGCAGGGTAGTGCGTCTATTCACGGCATAACTATTTCAAGAAGAAGAGATAGAATATACGAAATAAAGCAATGACGACTTTTATTAATATAAAGAGGTATTACAGCGTACAATGAAGGGCTTAAACAAGTCTATACAGAAAACGAGTTACAAAAACAATAAAATAAAATTAAAAAAAAGCCAGAAATCTTTTTAAGCTCTGCTCCCAAGTCTTTCCAAGTTCTGCCCCAGTAGCATCCATATTGAGAGGAGGACCTTCCTTGGTGGGAGAGGAGAAAAAGAGGAAGAAGGAAAAACACCAGGATGGATCTGGTGATGGAAAAGAAGAAGAAGGAGAGGCAAAAGGAGGCACCAGTGAAGGAAGAAAGGAAGAAGTAGGGATACTTTGTCCCTGCGTCAGTCCTGACTCCTAACACGCTGGTGTCATGTTAGCTATGCTCACAAGAGAGCGGCTGGTACTGATAATGGGTGACCCCAGCTTAGTCGCGCCAAAAGTTTGACGCGACAAGCCCCTGCTTCGGATTTTGGCTGAAGGAAGGATGAGAAATATCTTGAGTCTCTGCCATCCCTGCCCTGACCGAGCCATTTTAAGCTTCTGAAGAATATGGCATTTTTGGGAAGGGTATGGTCCCTTTATTCTCGCTCCTATCTTGAACATATTACAATTCGAGGTGTAAACTAGCGGATAGAGGAAACTCTGGGGAGGCTAAGGGTTTTCAGACTTTAAAAGGATTGAAAGGTCTCTGTGTAAAAGAGGTAACCTCCTGCTTTTCTTCTTATATAAAGGGCAAAACGGGAGGCATTTAATCTGTCCAAATTTCCAGGAAAATCGGTAAACGAGAATATACCCATTGCACTTCCCCACGCCGTCGATAACCGTCGAATTTAAATGGTCTCGTAAAGGGAAATCATTAAAGGCGTGTTTCGGATAATGAAGCGGCAGGAACGCATCATGAATGAATTCAAAGGAATGTCTCGTAGTCCGGTATATTTTCTGGATAGATGAAGAGATACCCACATTGATGAAGGGCAGATCTAAGCAGACCGCAATAAAGGAGTGGCATTACCAAAACCCTCCTCTCCGACCAAGAGGTCGAATAGCAGGATTTCGAGGGGCTATTGTGGGGTCCAGTAATTTGAGGCCCTGACCCATTTTTACATTGGGGCCCAAGGCCCGAGCCAAGGAATGTTATGACCGAGGATAGGTAATAAAAGTCCAAATAATCTTGAGACATTGCCGAGAATGATTCTGTCCTCGGCATATTCGAGGTCTCCTTGGAAAGGAGGGCAAAAACGGTATGGGAACAGTTTGGAAAATATCTAAAATATCTAGGTCAATGGAGAAGGGTACGCTAGGTAGTATAACGACCAAGGACAAAGGAAAAGCTGCTTTTATTGCCATTTAATACTCTGCACCTGACAGAGCCATACTCTTCAGCTTTTACAACCACACCCAACCACTCTGGGTATGGGCTGATGGGATAAGTATCGGTCCTGGAAAATCGAACCCACACGTGGACGTTGGATAAGGGATGCAGGCTAGTATAAAAGGAAAAGGGAGCAATCTGGGAAGGGGGCTGGGGAAAAATGGTCAAAAACCAGAGCCTCCCAGCCCGCCTCCTGGAGAAAGACTCCTAGGACGAACACGATTTAATTATGCATGAACACCATGAAAAACCCACTGTCTGGTGACCAAGGCCTAGCCTTTCAAACCCACGCTCTATAAATGATATTGTTTGGGCCTTTTCACGTGCAAATCCCATATTATTATGGGTCGCTACGAATCTTGTCCTTACAATTATGATAGTGCTTTTATATGGAATTATTAAATATATAATTATGATAATTGTTAATATATTTATTATGAGTGTGTTTGTATATTGAACTATTTAATCTATCATTTACTTCTTCCAAAAAAGCTATCATTTAATTTAAGGTTTAAATATAAAATATATTTTAATTTAATTAAAATTATTAAAATATTGACGGTTAAAATTGTGGGATAGAAAAGATTATGTAGCAATATATTATGAGGTTAACTAAAAGTTAAAAGTCTTTTTTGTATATGAATATGAAACTTGGTAATTATGACACTAATTAATTCACATTTATTTTGATTATATCTATATATGAAATTTGAAATTTTATAATTGTGGTATTTATTATTATTATGTTTTTATATGAAATTATAATATATATAATTATGATAGTTATTAATGGATATTTATTATAATTGTGTTTGTATATTGAATTATCAACCATCTATTCTATTACATCATTTAATTGACGGTTTAATATAGAATAAAATTTAAGTTCAATTAAAAAAAAATTATATTAGAATATTGACGAGTAAAATTGTGAGGATGTGGAAGTTTATGTGGCAATATAATTTGACATTAAGTAAAAGTCAATGTCAAATTATATATATAAGGTTGGGTTCAAGTTACGCCTGGTGTAACTTTAAAATTTTATGCGAATTTTGACAAATCTATCATTAGATTATATTATCTTTGCATTATCCATGCTTGCAAAATTTCAAGGTAATAAAAAATTAATAACTATATCATCAATCAATTATTTAAATTCAAGTTTTTGTAGTTTAAAATTATACATAAAAGATAAGTTCACAGATCGAATGTAGATAACATCCAATTGACATGAATATTAAGAACATATAAAATATGTAATTCAATTGTGAGATTTTCAAAATATAAATTCTATAACAAGTTATTGGGTGGTGTAATATTGTTTAGAGTTATATCAAGTGTAATTTGAACCCAACTCATATATATATATATATATATATATATTATCAATTATAGATTATAGTAATTTAAGGATGTTTAGGAAAAAAAAAGTAAAGAGCAAGTAAATGTGAATATTTTTCACGTTTCTTTAAAGTTTAGTAAATTATACCTTTAAAAAAAATCCAAAATTTGGGATCAAAGAAGGGTATAACAGACTTTGCAACATACATGAAAAGGTTTTCTAACTCTTCAAGTCTTAACCCTTCAAGTCAAGTGGCATCCTTTATTCAAAAGGAAAAAACTTAGATTTGACGATGAAAAACAATAAATTAATTTGAAGAGGATAAAGATGTAACTTTTTTTTGCTGGGTGGATAAAGATGTAACTTGTATAAGTAACTTGGGAGTTTGGACATGGTTCAGGAGGGTGATAAATAAAGACAAGTGTGAATAATAGTGAATCAAGCTTGGTGACTTTGGGAAAATCCTGATACACTTTGGGCAAAAGTTCTAAAAGCTATATATTTTCACAATTCATCTTACCTATCTTGTAAAACTCATAGAAATATTTCCCACATTTGGAAAGCTATTCAACATGAAAAATGATATTTAATCCAAAGTATGAGATGGTTATAGGTAATGGTATTAACAACCAAGTTTAGGAGGATAATTGGCTGCTTAATTAATGGCACATTAATGCTTTGTCTGGATGTTTAAAAAAAGGAAGGGGAGTAGAGTAAAGAGAGGGAAAGTAATTCAATTACCTTATTTGGAAATTTTTTAAAGGGGGGGGGGGAGGGGCTTGGAGGGGTTTCAACTACCTCGAACCCCTCATTTTTAATTCCCCCAAATTGGAGATATTTGAAGGGAGAGTAGAGTACATAAATTATTGACCAAAAAAATTACCTAATTTACTCTTATTATATTAACAAAATTACAATGTTTTGTAATTTAAAAAAAATAAAATAAAAAATAAAAAATAAACTGAAACCCACAAATTTCTCTTGAGCTCTCTCAGCTCACGTTGGCTCTCTCTCTCTCTCTCTCTCTCTCTCTCTCTCTCTCTCTCTCTCTCTCTCTCTCTCACATTACTTCTTCACTCTTGGATTGTCTTTCACTCTTCTCTCTCATGCCTAGCATTCTCTCATAAAGGTAAACTTTGTTTTAATTTCTATTTCATGGGTTTCTTTTGAGTTGGATCAAATAACTATGTTCTTAAAATTGTGATTTTATGGGGTAATAACATGTTATTTGTGGGTGGGTTTTGGATCTGAGGGCTTTTTTTCTTAAATTTTAAAGTTTCAAAGTATTACACATAACGTGTTTGATAAAGTGCTTGAGTGAGTCTAGATTGTGAACTTGTATAAATTTGTATATTGTAGCTATATATGGATTTTTGTTTCTTGTTTATTTTTATCTAAACACTTGCAATCCTTTTAGTTTGTGATATATGGATGAACTATGGTTAAACCTAGGCTTTGTGATTGTTTATTCTGTGTAAGTTTGATTTTATGGTCAGGTTTTTTATTATTGGTTTGTGTTTGTGATTTTTATTGGGTAATTTCTTGTTTTTTGTGAAAGGGTTTTTTTTTTTTTTTTTTTTAAACTAGAATTTTAAAGTTTCAAGGAGTTGCTCACAATGTGTTTGATAAATTGCTTGTTTGATTGTGTATGATCAAACTCACATGAGTTTGTGCAGCATCTTATTGTGTAGTTTCCTGCATTAGCATACAAAGATAGAAAGATGTTAAAAGTTTTTATATCAGGAGATATACCCCTTTCTTCCATCTTAGTAAGCAACAATTCTCCCTCTGACATATTCCCATTGCTTCCACAAGTAAAGATCATGGTATTAAAAGTAACTATATCCATTGCCACCCCAGACTTCAACATTTCAACAAACACCTCAGCTGCATCATTAAGTCGCCCAACCTTCCCATACAAATCAATTAGAGTGTTATATGTAGATGTATGCCTTGGCTTCCGAGCAGAAATCTCCACATCCGCTGCATTCATAACTTTTGGATTGAAAACTCTCCCACCTGTCTTGAAAAGTTCAGTTAACAAAAAATGATTAAAACTAATAGGTGCCGAGTTAGTCACATTTACATAATCAGTAATAGAATCCAAATGAAGATCATCCAATTCAACTCGCCCAATGCACCACTCTTTATAAAACCTATCTGATGAAGTGCAAATCAGCAATCTTTATGAGTGTATCCAGATGGGGCTGGGTCCTCGTCTGTGTTCCTGCAAATATGGCAGACAGCCCCCTCAATGTGGTCACCGGTGTGTTGCCTGCCACAACATCTTTGATGCCAAAGTTAGTACAAGGAAGCCTTTTAGAGAATACGAAGAATATCAGATTTACTTATGAGTACTTTTGGATGTGTGTATGTACCTTTTGTTGGCGTTGTGAGGGGTTTATATATGTTTCCAATCCTCCTAGCCATTGTGGCTATTATTGTGGTTTTAATGCTTCTCTTGGTAACATTTTAGATGAGTAATTTAGGCTTTGATGGGCCTTTAACGGTCTGTACAGTTGGTCATGTAACCGTTTGAGGCATTATTGGTAGCATTGAATGTATTCCTTACCTTCATCAGTGATGTGGACTCATTGACGGGAATATTTGATTACCTCATTTGTGATAAAGGGTTTGTCAGTCTCCTTAGCTACCCCCCAGGCTCTGTGGTCATCCCTATGGTGACGGCCACAAAGAGACGAAGGGTTTTTTTTTTTTTTTTTTGTGTCTCTTGGGATTTCCCTCTGCACTTACTGTGTAGTGGTGGCGCTTGGTGTATTGTGGTCATGTGGCGTGACTTGAGGGGTGAAATTAATGCTCCACTTCGTGTAGCTCTTGGTTTTCTTGCTGTTTTTTAGTTCTCTTTGCCTAGCTTTTTAAACTTCTCTACTATTCACTTTCCTTCACTTTCCCCAACTCCCAATCATCACTCTAAGCTTCTTCCTCTCCAAATTTCCTGTGATTTTCTCCGAGCCGGTGCGTTTAGTGGTTAAGTTTTTTGCATCTTCTTTTAGAGGTGCGCCTTTCTTCCCTTCTCTATCTTTCAGATAGACTATGGCAAATTTATGATTTTTGTTTCTTTTCTTTTTCTTTTTTTGTCTTTTGGGGGTTTTTAGGATTCATCTCTTTCCCTCTGTTTTTCTAATTTTCCATGGTTAGTAGCTCTAAGGTTAGGATAGCTTGCCCCTCAATTTCTTTCCTTTTTGCGCGCTTAGGGGGATCTTTAGATGTTTTTCCATACATTCAGAACTTTGTTTTTGAGAGTAATAGTCTAGGCGTTGCATTAGCCGATTTGCTGCCTTTACTTCGTCAATCAATTGACTGGTTTGACAGTTTGGGGAGAGATTGAGGGATAATGTCTGAGGTGAGATCAAGTGAACTTGAGACTAGGTTGTCTTCTAATGACAGCCCAGTGGAGGCTGGGGGTGATGTTGTTGTTTCTGCTTCTCAGGAGGTTAGGGCTTTCTATGCCCTTGACGAGGTGTGTGGTCTAGACAGCGACACTTTCTCTAGGTTTAAGGATAGGTTCCAGTTCTCGGATAGGGTTAGGGTTCGGCTACCCCGAGAGGAGGACCAGGCTTGCCACTTCTTCCCTGGGGAGGTATGCTTCTACGAGGATGCCTTCCAATGTGGGTTGAGGTTCCCTGTCCATCCATTCCTTATGTAGCTATTAGATCGCTTTGGTATTACTCCCGGGCAACTTATGCCTAATTTATGGAGGATAGTGGTTAGCTGTATGGGGATATGGCTGGTTGCTACTGACAGAGAAATGATTAAAGTAGATGAGCTCGTCTATCTATACTGTTTGAACGTCCAAGGAGCATGGGTATTATGAGTTGTTGACTTGAGAGAGGAGGACTAGGATTGTTCGAGATTTGCCTTCGTCATTCAGATATTGGAAGTCCCGGTTCTTTTTTATGTCTAGGAACAACTTTAAGACCCCTTCCAACGAGGTTTGGGGTGATCTCCCAAGGTTGCATCGCCGGTGGGGAACCCCAAACTTAGGTGTGTCATCATTTCTCTTTGTCCGTTAATTTTCATTGTGTTTGCTTTATCATCACTAATTCCTCTATTCATTGTCTTGCGTAGTTAAGAGACGACTCAAGCTAAAAAGTAGGTACAAGAAGCGTGTTGAGAAAGCTATTGAGTACGCGAAGACAATAGAGGATTTTGACGATCTAGTGGACCCGCGGACTCTTGCCTTCTACTGCCCCTCTACCTTCGTCCTGCGTAACCTTAACATTAAGGAGAAAAAGAGTAAGTGTTAAGCTCGTCATTCCTTTCCTTCTCATTCCCTTTTTTTTTTTTTTTTTTTTTTTAAACAAGTGCTTTCCTCCTGTAGGAATGACAACTAAATTTAACCAGAGTATGTACGCACGGATGGGGGCTAAGAAGAATGAGCCCTTGTCCAGTCTTGGGGCCAAGAATGTGCGGGTGATGGAGAAGGGCGACCCTATCACTACAGCGACTTCGTCTACTCTTGGCATTGAAGCAGTGAGGACGACCTCTCTAGATACTTTAGTTGAAGAGACCAACCCTCGGAGTAAAAGGCAGCGAACCGAGGACAAGCAGAAGAAGAAGGTTGACTCCCAATCTTCTAGTGTCTGGGCCGATGTGGGGGCCACCTTGTCAAAGGCACCAGACACCTTTACTACCGAGGACATGAAGGTGTTCTCGGGAGTGCCAGCCAACAAGGTTGTGGGCTGTCATCTCCTCAAGATCGTCTAGGTACCTATGCAAGCCCATTTTCTTTTTTTTCTTTTTCTTTTTTTTTTTTGCTGAAGTCTGGTTCCTTCTTTCAGGTGCTAGGAAAGAGCCTTCATATCACGTTTGAGTATCTTGCTCAGGAAACTAAGGTCGTCTCTGCAATGTTGAAAGTGGATGCTTTGGAGGCCGATTGAGCCCAGGCTGGCGTTCGCCGATGCCAATGCGATGTGGTCACCAATTCAAAGAATCCTTCACTGATCTACACCGAACCGAACCGATCCCAATTTGCCAGTTCTCCCCCAGTTTCAATACGACGACGTTTCACAGGTTTTGATTTTAATTTTTTTTAATGAAACAATGTCGTATGGGTGTTATAAAAAAATAAATAAATAAATAAATAAAGCAAAACGGTGCATTTTAATTTAGGTTTTCAGATTCTTAAGGGCTATAAATTCATTCTTAAGGGTTTTCAAATTCTTTAACTCTCTCTCTCGGTCTCCTTGTCAAATATGTAATTAGACCACCAAATTCACCTTCTTTTAGAAAGGATTGCAATCCATATCATATTATTTTTTCTTCATGATCAAACTTTATCATAATATTTTGAAAATGCTCTATAAAATTCTAGTTGCAGAGCTTCTAGGTTCTTCAGTTCTAATGTTCCGTTGAAAGCACTTGACAAAATGTTAACATTGATGATTAGAACTTGTGTACTATAGGTCGTGTCTGTGGTCTTAAAAAATTTCTTTTACATAATTTTTTATGCTAATTTGTGTCCATTTTTTTGTGTGCAACAAGAAGTCTATCTTCTCAATAAAATACCATAGCTCATCACTCAAAAATAAAATGGTCTACTGCAATTTTCAATATTTCTGCCGCTCTTTGTTTAAAAAAGCTCATTTGCCTCACAATAATAACACAACATAGCTTGAAAAATACACGATCAGTAACAGTTTCCATTCATTACATCACCTAAGATAATTTGCTGAAAAACATCAATGCTACCATGCACTTGTACCCAAATCACCTATAGAGTGCCACTGGTTACGCAAAAAAAGAAAAAAAAAGCCACTTTGTAGCACCTTTTACTGAAAAAGATAGTTATACAAACCTACAAAAGAATAATAACAATACTAAATGAGGGAAGCCAAGGATACAATTTCCAATCAACGTAGCGCCGCCCACTTTTTATATTACATTACAACGTTGAGACGGTTAAAGTCCCAATTCCAATACGACTTCAATTAGTAAGAGGAAACCTTAATCCCAGTTCTAATTAAGTTAGGATTAGGAAATCTCAATCCTAATTAATCTAGGATTAGGAAATCCCAGCTAGCGGCTCCAAGTAAACATTGTTTATATATATAGACCCATTAACTTAACCTAGCTACAAGAGTTCAAGAACAAAAACAAAAACAAAAACTTACAAATACAAGTGCTCCAATTAGGCTATAGCGATTTGAGCTCCTCAACCATTTTGTCCTCTACAGAGAATCAGAAGGTACACTTAATTTACAATTTTGTTCTATTATTTTCCGAAGACAGTTTAATATTCATTGTTTACCTATAAATCCCAAAAATTGGTTATTTAATTTACTCTAAATTTCGTTTCTTGTTCTTTTCATAATATTTTTTACTATCGATTTGTTGTTTGCTTGGTTGCGCTTGTTTACGTGCTTTCTCCTAGATTTTTTTATTTTACAATACTTATTTAGATTCTAATAATCATTAATCAATGTTTAGAGCGTTAAGGGTTATAAAAAATTGAAAACATTTAACCAAAAAAAAAAAAATGGTCCTATTTTGTTGACAATATTTTAATGGGATTTAAAATACATAGTTTTACCAAATTATTATTTAATTTTGTCTTTACATAAATTTAGGGTTTTAGTAGGAATTAAAAGACATAGTTTTACTAAATTATCCTTTAATTTTATCTCTACTTAAACCTAGGGTTTTAGTGAGAGTTAAAAGACATAGTTTTACCAAATTATCCTTTAATTTAAGAAAACGACTAAAAAAGCGCCACGTCCTGCCCAAAACCCCACGGTGCACGACACAAGACAGAACACTATAAATACGCCGCCTTGTTCACTCTCTCAGAACAAAACTTTGTACTCTGAAAACCAAAACAAAGCAAAAGAGCTCTCTCTCTCTCTCAAAAATCAATCAAACCCACCCAACCCTGATCTATCTTGGTTCTAAAAAGCCGCATTTTGGTCCAAAAAGATTTAGGCTTTCTTTCTTCTTCAACGATCACTCTCACAGAGACAGAGGTTCGTTTACTTCTTCTTATCTTCTTGTTCTATATTTTTCCTTTTTTTTTTGTTTCTTCTTTTATTTTTTCTGGGATTTGTTGTAAAAAAAGGTTTGTGATTTTTTTTTTCTTGGGGTTTGTTGTATAAAGCTTTGTGATTAGTTCCGTTTAAGGAATTCAAATATTGCCCCTTGAATCAATTTCTCAAAAAAAAAAATATATATTGCCCCTTGAATCTTTAGGGTTTCTGTTTTTTTTTTTTTTTTTTTTTTTGAATGTGGGTATTATTGGATTTTTTTTTTTTTGGTTAATTCGTTTAGTTTTAGACTATTAATTCTAATCCTTTATTTGCAAATTATAAAAACGTTCCTTCGACTAAAATTCTAACAAAGAGTTTCAAATTTTTTTTTAAACTTAAGAAAATAGGGATATTTGGGAAAAAAATCCGTACAAACAGGTGCAACCCTACAGTATATATAAAGTCATTCTTTTAAGGGTTTTCATATTTGTTTGGTTGCCAAGAAACCTGGAAGAAGAGAAGGTTATTGTTTTTTATTTAAATATATACTTCTGTTATGATGTCTTATACTTGGGATTTATGGGATTGTGATGCAGATTTCCGATTGGTCTAGGTCTTATTAAAAATGGAGGACTTGGGGTCGGTGACAGGCTCCCCTGCTGCTGGGGAAAGTCTCAGCAAAAAGTAAGTTTCAGAAATATGTTTTTAATGGAAAAACAGAGGAAAATATTTTATGTGTGTGATGCTATACTTTATACATGGACGTAAAATACACTCACAATACCACATTAATCTTTTCCAAAAAATATTTTTCTTAACAACTTTTGCAAATAACAAAAAAAAAAAAAAAAAAAAAAAAAAAAAGTGCATATTTTGTTTTCAAAATATAGTGCAGGTAAAATACTATTACTATGTAGGACAAGTTGAGGAAGATATGAATATAGCTTTCTGAAGCTTATAAATTACCCCACCAATAAATGAAGAAATCAAACCAGTTTTGAGTTTTTAATTCCTTTGTATTTTGGGGAATTTTTACAGTGCACTCAAGAAGGAATTAAAGAATAAGCAAAAGGAAGAAGAAAGGCGGCGCAAAGAGGAGGAGAAGGCAAAACAGGTACTTGACATTCAGACTAGTAGCATTATATTTGGAGTCGAAATTACCACTTGTATTTAATTGCCATGTCATCCTATCACCCCCCTCCCCTCAGCATCTTGGAATAAATATGATCAAAGAAAGAATAAGCTGCCTGCCTCCATATCTCGATCATGAAAATCTCTGTGGAACCGCAGAATTTAATTTTCTGCAGTTCTATCTATTCTTTGTGCTCTTCCATTCTTGCTGACTATATAGTGAAATATCTATATATTTTACTATTCTAATCTAACCTTATTATAATTTAGGCCAATGAAATAGAACTTAAGAGTTGGGATGTTATTGTTCCCTTGTAAATTTTGAGAAAAAGAATATCTTGTAGTATTAGAATGAGCAACAAATTATTATGATTCATTGGCTACATGTTTATCTCATATATTGGCTTAAAAAACAATCCACCTCTAATAATTTTTATTATGAAAAATTTTCATATGCAAGGTGGCCATGTCTTAATTAGTCAGGACAAACTTGGAGTATTTAAAATAGTAATTAGTGTTGTTTTTTCATATATTTGACTTCTTTTTTCTGCCAAGAGCCTTGTAGCTCAATTAACATCTCTTGGTATTTACAACTGAGACATCCAGAGTTCAAATCCCTTCTCCCCGATTGTAACTATCTAATTATTTTTTAAAAAGGACACGTTCTTTACTAATTGTGATAAAAAAATTTCAAAAATCCTGAAGCAATTGTTGGTGCTGGTTTCTTGGATTACTTGTTTTAATATAGAGAATTTTAAATTTTGGTACCGTGGAATGTACTGATGTTACTATATGAATGAATCTACATTGATCATCATGTTGTGGAGTTTGAACATGATGGAGTATGATGTGTTATTGGCTGTCATCTCTAAGGTACCTTACCACCTTGTTTTGAAATCTTATTAAGAATAAACTTGTGTTTATGTTCCAGGCTGCTTCTATGGCAGATTCCCGCAGCAAGAAATCTGCAGCAGCTGACGATGAAGATATAGATCCAACGGTATAAGTCCATTCTTGTCCTGCAATAGTTAGCATTCTTTTCCTGGATCTTTTCCACAAAGCTCTTGATTATAACCTCAATCTCCTGCTTTTAATCTTCCTCATTTGTTTTTCCTCCAGCAATACTTAGAAAATAGACAGAAACATCTAGCATCTCTGAGGGCAGCTGGTGAAAATATATATCCTCAGAATGACCCTGTTGCAATGTCTGTCCTTGAATGTGTAGAGCAGTTTAAAAACATAGGCAATGGGGAGCATCTTGAGGATGTTACTGTAAATTTGACTGGTATTGAAATCAGGGCTTTTATTTATTTGGTTAGTATTTATCATGTTTCTTTTGGTATTTTTTTTTTTTTTTTTAATTTTCTTTCCTATGCAAGGGCGTATCATGAGCAAACGTTCATCTTCTTCAAAGCTATTCTTTTATGATTTACATGGTGGTACTGCTAAAGTCCAAGTTATGGCTGATGCTAGGTATCTTATCACTGTATCTTTTCTTTTCCCTTATTCATATTTGATTTTTCCTTATGATTTTAGTATTGTTATTTCTTTAGGTATGCAATGTCTTTGACAAATTATCTTTCTATTAGTTTTAATTTTTTTAATTAATTAATTAATTAATTAATTTTCTTTTAAGTTATTCATGCAACCATGTGGGCCTTAAACCTATGACTTCTTCCTCCACCTTACCCTTATTAGCGGAGGTGCAATTTGAGATGCAGCTCATTGGCATCTTTCCATATTAGTAGAAGAGCCTTTGTTTTTGCTTTTGGACTCTTTCTTTGAATGGACACAAATTGCTCTCTCTGTTATCTTCTATAGTGGAATAAGTGATTAGTTTGGGAATTTGGATTTTCTTGTTATCAGCATTTCATGTCAAATTTCTTATCTTAAAAACTTAATATTTTTGGGTAGGGATTCATCAATTAGTTGAATGTCAATGTTTTGCCCATGTTCCTTGTAAGAGAAACTTTGTTTTTTTTTTTTTTTTTTTATTGAAATTATTGCTAATTTCGTGTTTGTGAGGCCTGATTAGTTGTATGTTGAAGGCTTAGGTAGATTGGAAAAAAGAATGATGTAGGTCATTTTACTTATCGCATCTTTTTGTACCATTGCCTAGTTTTCTCAACTGTGCTTAAAAAAAAAAATTATAAAGGACCTATATAAACAAGATGACGAATATGTATAAATGAGACTTTCCACTCGGTACTATTTGGGAAATTTTGGTTCAGATATGAATTAGTTTCATGGACAATCACCCCCCCACCCCACCCCCAGGCTGGGTGTCCCCCCTAAATTGCACCACCTTTAAGTTTTGCTGCACGGATACCAAATTTTATGATTGAGAGATTCTTCATTTCCATGATGCAGCAAGTCAGATTTGAATGAGGAAGAATTTTCTAGGTTCCATTCAACTGTGAAGCATGGTGATACTGTTGGTGTCAAGGGGTTTCCAGGTTTGTGATGTTACTACAATTGGGTAGTTACTAACACCTTTTGACTTATATATATATATATATATATAGAGCTGCTCCTTATTGTGTTGACACTGTTGAGTTTACAAAAGAAATCACCATCAATTTAATTACTTAATTTGGTTTCTCTCTCTCTCTCTCTCTCTCTCTCTCTCTCTCACATTTGATGTTTGATAATGAATTAAAAATTTTGTGGCATAAGGAAAAAATTATGGAGTGTAGGTAGAACTTCAAAATACAAATTTAAAAGAGACTGCTTTAAAATTCCCTTAAATAGGTGCTTCATTTTGGTCCTTTTCCCTATGGTGAACTGCTTTAGTTTTCTATGCTGCATAATTGGTTTTTTTTTTTTATCAGTATGCCGCATGATTGTTGAAATTTTCTAGAAATGGGTCCAGTCTTGTGATATAGATGTACATTTTTTTTTTCTTCTCATAATTATATACAGATTTAGTGGGTCTTGAACTCACAAATTCACTCCGAACCTTGCTCTTACAAGGGAAGGAGGTGCCATTTGAGCTAGAGGCATAATTTTTTTTTTTTGAATTTCAAAGTTGATATGTAGGTTTTTGAGTCATTGTTTCTTTAAATTATAAACTTCCTGGTTGACTTACATTTTGTTAGAATTATGGTCAAATGATTAAATTCATCATTTCCTAGCAGCTTAAACTTTTGGGAGAATTTGTAATTTAAATTCACTCTACCTCCCATTTAAAATGTGAAAAATCACACATGTTGAGCCCCACTTATTAAGGGGGAGGCTGGGCCCATGCGTGAGAGGGAGTGTTTAGAATTATGTTCAAATTAAATTCACCATTTTTTAATCGCTTTGGTTTCTAGGAGAATCGGTAATTTAACACATTTTCTTTCGATTCAGGGAAAACTAAAAGGGGGGAGCTAAGTATTTTTCCAAGATCGTTTATAGTCTTAACCCCTTGTCTCCATATGATGCCAAGGCAAAAGCCTAAGGCTGGTTCTGAGGAGGCTTGGGTCCCAGGACGTGCCAGGAATCCTGAAACTTATATTTTGAAAGACCAGGTATTGATTAATATCCTAAAATTCAACTGAATTCCTATTGCACTGTTTTAAACTATATTCTTTCGCACACCCAAAATAAAAATTGAAGTACATATGATCTGGTACTGATTAATATCCTGAAGTTCAGTGAAAATGAATTGCAAACCTTCATTTTTGGGCTTGTGATAATATGTTCGGAATACTTGTGTGGTAATCTTTGGTTGTTTTTATTTTATATAATTTATTTTTTTATATTATAAGGACCCATTCAGAGAAATACATCAGTTTAATTGTCAGCCAGAAATAGTTTCTGTTCCCTTTCGCTTGAACCTAAATGGTAAATGAATTAATTTTTTGGGTAAATGTGATTCTTTGAACAAGGTTTCTTTAGGCATAATAAACTGAATCTTTCAAACCATTTCTTTGAAAGTAATTTGAAGCTTATATCCTGGGGCTCATACTATCGGTTGGCCCTTGGAGAAAGCCTAAAGGAACTAGCAGGCTTAAAGGTGCTGAAGTTTTGTAACAAAGCTCTCGTTACACAATTTCTAAAAGCTGGTTATGATTTGAATTATTCCACTTGGTGCTTTTTTGGTTTTGATTTTGATTTTTTTTCTTTTATTAGAAATTATTCTTTTCTACGTAGTTGTGGTGTTGCATTATTTTGAATTCAAGTAGTTAGGAGACTTACATGACCTGTATTGCTGAGGAATGTTTTTCTAGTTTCTTTCATTGTCCACAAGAAATTTTGGAGATTGTAGTCATAAGTCTGCCCTTGTGATCCATATAAATGTTAGGTTCATCTTTTGAATTGGGAACACTTTGATCCTTCTTTTTAATTAAATGATTCCTTTAATCTACGTCTTATTGGTTGCTATTGATGTTGTGGGGGGTGATTTGAACCTGATGAATTGGATTATTTTTTCCTGATGCAGATAAAAGTGAGATGGGTCCATTTATTTTATTTTCTTTAAGTTTGGACTGTGTTTTCACTTCTCCTCTTCTTTTCCTTTTCTGGTGTTTTATTTTATTGTCTTTAATGCTAGGAAACTCGTTATCGACAACGCTATTTAGATTTGATGTTGAATATGGAGGTTCGACAAATTTTTGAGACAAGAACTCGGATCATTAAATATATTCGGCACTTTCTTGACAATCGTGATTTCTTGGAGGTTAGTTGTTTGTCTTGATTTTTTATTTATTCAATTCATTCAGGTGGTTTCTACATATGGCACTTGACTTTACTTTCTTTTCATTACCTTCAATGTTCTTTTCACTGTCAGGTTGAAACACCAATGATGAATACGATTGCTGGTGGAGCAGCTGCCCGTCCGTTTGTGACCCATCACAATGACCTGAACATGAAGCTATTCATGCGCATTGCACCTGAGCTCTATCTGAAGCAGCTTGTTGTTGGTGGATTGGACCGTGTTTATGAGATTGGAAAGCAGTTCAGAAATGAGGGCATCGATTTGACACATAATCCTGAGTTCACCACCTGTGAGTTCTATATGGCTTATGCTGACTACAATGACTTGATGGAACTCACCGAGACAATGTTGAGTGGTAAGGGTCATTTGGATCATGTTGCAAACAACTGCTTCATTCCACTTGGGTAGTGAAGTTATTTTTATCCTCCAAAATACTTGGATTTTTCCTGACACAGTAATGTGTAACAGGGATGGTAAAGGAACTTACAGGTGGATATAAAATTAAATATCATGCAAATGGGCTGGATGAGGATCCGATTGAGATTGACTTCACTCCACCTTTCAGGTTTGTCATCTATATAGTATCTCTCACAAATTGTATAACATTAACATGAATATGAAAATCTATGAAATTGGTTGTTTTAACTCTGGCAGAAGGATTGACATGATAGAAGAATTAGAGAAGATGGCGAACCTCAATATTCCCAAGGACCTTTCCAGTGATGAGGCCAACAAATATTTGAAAGATGCATGCACAAAGTATGAGATCAAATGTGCCCCTCCTGAAACAACAGCGCGTTTGTTGGACAAGGTCACTTCTCTGCTTTGTCCTTTTTATTTTTACTTTTTTTATTACTTTATTGAACATAAATTAGGTAGTTAGTGGCATTGTGATCCTGTGTTATGTACTAAGTAGATACAATATCTGTGATGAAGGTTCTGAGCTTTATGCTTAAGGAGGTGAATGAGAGGCTAGGTACCGTATGAGCAAGGGCTTAGGTTTTTTATTTGTGAGAAGAGAGGGGGGGGGGGGGGTGTTTGTGGAGGAAAAGCAATGGATTGGATAGCTCTTGCTGGAATACTGGTTTTTCCTTAGATGGCTCTCAGCTATTTGGAGTAATGGTTCAATAAGATTGCTTACACTGATAAGCTGTAGCAGTTGGATAAAGTAGAAATTGTAGCATTTATCAGTGTGAGAGATAATTGGAGGTTGGGAACAGTGAAAAGTGGTTGATTGGAAATGCCATTAAAAGAACAATATGATGGGGTCCCCAATATTTTACAATAGTTAAGTAATTCTGCATTAGAAAAAGTGTATAGTTTCTTTTGTTCTGACAATGATGTTTTCTGACGTGATCTGATTTTGTTCCTTTATCTTTTAGTTCTGTTGTTTGCTTGGTGGGTTGTGAACCAGCAAGGTCTAGTAGAATGTTTCAACTGAATTCTTTTTTGTAATATTTTAGATTTAAATTGTTTCATCATTAGTGTTAAGGTAGACTATTCTTGCTTGCATGCTCAGACAATTTATGAGAATTGGTTGTATATATTTTTTCTGTTACTGCAGCTTGTAGGACACTTCTTGGAAGAGACTTGTACAAATCCTGCTTTCATCATTAACCACCCGGAGTTAATGAGTCCTTTGGCAAAGTGGCATAGAACGAAGAAAGGCCTAACCGAGCGTTTTGAGTTATTTATTAACAAGCATGAAGTACGCTTTTCAGATATCTTGTTTTCTTTTTCTTTCTATGTTTCATTTAATTTTCAGCTTTATTATTCATGATTCTGACTTAATTTCAGCTCTGCAATGCATACACTGAATTGAATGACCCTGTGGTACAACGCCAGCGATTTGCTGAGCAGCTCAAGGTTCACGCATCAGTTTTTAAGTGTGCAAAGGATTTATCCTTCAATAAATTCCTCTGGAACTTTTCTGAATGATATGTGGTCTGCATGCAGGATCGGCAATCTGGTGATGATGAAGCAATGGCTTTGGATGAAACCTTCTGTACTGCTCTTGAGTATGGGTTGCCTCCAACAGGTGGTTGGGGATTGGGTATTGATCGGCTAACAATGTTGTTAACTGATTCACAAAACATTAAGGTTCTCTTCTCTTCTCTCTCTCTCTCTCTCTCTCTCAGGTCTGTGCCTGTTTGCATTTGTCTCATTTATACATGTATGTGTACACTCTCTGTTATCAATGGGCTCTCAACATATGCTATTTGGTAACAGGAGGTTATTCTCTTCCCAGCCATGAAACCTCAAAATGAGCCATCTGCTAAAGGTACTCTTCCCAGCCATGAAACCTCAAGTGATAATGGTTACCCTTTTCATAACTATAAACAAAAATTATGATCTTGTTTTATAATCTGTGTGTCTTGCCTTTGATAATGGGGTCTTTAAATTAACGGGTTTTTGTATTGGTGAATTTTAGTGAAGTTTGGCCTTCAATGGCCTAGATTTTATGAGGCTTTTTGTTTTGACTCTGAAGCTTAAGCCCTCTGTTTTTGTTATATGGTGTGTTTGTGCAAAAAAAAATTTTGGTTTACGACCCAAAAATGTGGTTTATGGCTAGAGATTTGGCTTGAAAATGTGATTTATTCTGTGTAGAGGGCGGTGTTGGAACCAGCAATGCAAGGGCCGTGACACGAACTTGCAAATTGCTTCTGAAGATTTGTATGGTACTTTGGTTGCTTACAGATTGTTACAGATTTCTCCGTAAACATTTTTGATGTGTTTGGTTCGTAGAAAAGTAAAGAAATTGTGATCTTGATATTAAAAATTTTCTTTTCAAAATTCATATTTCAGATTTTATTTGGGTTTTTTTGAGAAACCGAGAGAGAGATCTAGATTTTTTTTTTTTTTTTTTTTTTTTGATGAGAAGATCTGGATGTTTTGTTCATGTTTAGATCAAAGTTTTAATTTAATTAATTTAATTTCTTTTTAAATAATTTGTTTTTAATTTTTTTTATTAAGTTAAAATTAATAAATTAATTTTTTTTTAATGATGTGGCTTTTTTTAATACTAAAATGCTGATGTGGCATTACTTAAATGCAAAATTAAAAGTTTTTATTATTATTTTAATAGCCATGTAAGCATTATAGCATTCTCATCAGCTCTCTCATAAAAAATGTCATTTTGACACACCAA
The DNA here is from genome assembly GCF_932294415.1 of Quercus robur. Classification (NCBI taxonomy): domain Eukaryota; kingdom Viridiplantae; phylum Streptophyta; class Magnoliopsida; order Fagales; family Fagaceae; genus Quercus; species Quercus robur. Next base: position 12,170,210 of record NC_065539.1, read on the forward strand.
AAGCCTACTTTACTATTTTACCACATCATTTTACAATACATCATTTATCAGATATTCTATTATTTTATTCTAAACATTAAAATAATATATTTACTCAAAACCCAATATACAAACACACAGCCCCGACAGTCACCACCAACCAAGAACCACCGCTACAACCACCGCCACAACAACCACCGTTACAACCATCGCCACAAACTACAATCACAATCACCGATCCTCCAACAAATTTCAAATCCAAAAACCTCATTAAAAGAGAAAAAAAAAATTCAAAACCTTCAACAAAACCCCGCCATACACAGCACAGTTCGCCACCACCATACACAGCACAGTTCGCCCCCACCATACCCAAGCACAGCCCGCCACCACCACCCACAGGTAAAACCTGCCACCACCAACAAAAATCCACCAGCCACCACCACCATCCAGTACTACTTTTAAAAAAATCCCCAAAATCAACACAAAACTATCCCCAAAAAAAGAGCTTGAAAAAGAACCAATTCATCCATAATCACAATCACATGGAATCCACAATCGAAGGAAGAAGAAGAAAAAAAGAAAAAAGAAAAAAGAAAAAAAGAGGGAGATCAGAATCAGTGATCTCCATGGCGACGACCTCATTGACGAGGCTGAACTCCACAACGAGGCCAAACTCCACAGTGACGACTGATCTCAATGGCAACGGCCTAGGCGGAGGAAAAAAAAAAAGATAGAGAGGGAAAGTGACAGGGAAAAAAAAAAAAAAAAGATAGAGAAGACGTAGAGAAAGTGACAACAAAGAAAAAAAGCAAGAAAAAGGGAGAGGTGGAAGTTCTGGAGAAAGAAAGAAGAAGAAGAAGATAAAAAAAAGGAAGAGAGGTGAGATCTGAGAAGATGAAGTGAGGCGGAGAAAGAAAGAAGAAAAAGAAAGAGAGAGAAGAAAGAGTCATAAATGAAGAGAGAGAAATGGAATAAAAAAGTAATTTTTTTATAGCACATCTGTCCATACCTTTCCAAAAATAGAATGGTATTGTTCACGTGTCAAAATTTATAGTATATAGAACACCTCATGAGAAGGGTTTTTTGATGTTTGGTGTGCCAAATGCCAAATATTTGGCATTTGGCACACCTGATGAGCATGCTCTTATGAGTGCAAACTGTGTATTCCATTTGCCACATAGGTAATTTCTGTTAAGTGAGTAACGGTAGGGACCAAAATGGAACGCGATAATTGATTTAGGGACTAAAAGTAATGAAATGAAAATGTAGGAACCAAAATGGAAAAGATGCAAAATGTAAGGACTAAAAGTGCATTTACGCCTATGCTATATTATATGACAAAATTATGTTGTACAATTTAAGTTATATAGTGCAGGTATATGTGTGAAATACTTAGGGGGTGTTTGATTCATCAATTTCCATAACTCATATCTCTGTTTCCATAACTCATAACTAAAAAATGGTAGGACCCATAGCTAAAAGTTTGTTTGGCACCACAATCACTCTGTTTCCATCACTTAATTCTCTGATTTTTGAGTGATGAGTTATGGAAACTGAAAACAAAGTTTAGCTGTTTTCAGTTTCCATAACTCATAACTCAATGGCATTTCCGTAAATAACAATACATACCTAGTCCCATAGTCAGAACAATTCACGTAAAGCGCTCCTTTTAATGCTCTCTTCAACGGCTCTCTTCAGCTCTCTCATCTCAGACTTCTCTCTTCAGTAAAGCAAAGCTCTCTCGTCTCAAACTTCTCTCACTGCTCTCTTCAGCGTTTTCCAGTACCACCACAAGCTAAAAGAAGCTCTTACTGCCCTCACTTCCTCACACATTATTTCACCGATCCGGGCTCAGCCAACCCGCGCCGCTGTGTCCCGGTAACGCAGTGCTTCATGCGCCAACCACCGACCTCTTTCTCAGCTTTTTCCACAGAAATCCGAAGGTATTCTTTACATTTGAGCTATTTATATATCTGATTTGTTGGTAATAGCAAGGTATTTCGCATCTTTTACATTGAATCAAAGATTGGTGATAAGAAGTTTGCTTCTCTGTTTTTTTTTTTTTTTTTCCTTTTTTTTCTTTGTTTGATGTTTGGGTTTTCGCATCTGATTTAACTGTATCAACCCGTGGTGATGAAAGTTTGCTTCTCTGCTTTTTTTTTTTTTTTCCTTTTTTTTCTTTGTTTGATGTTTGGGTAAGCATCTGATTTGATCTATTGACAAAATAAAGTATCGGTTTTCAACCCGTGGTGAACCTGTGCTTCTCTATTTTTCTTTTTTTTCTTTGTTTGATGTTTGGGTAAAGCATCTGATTTGATCTACTGGATTCTCATGGTTATGGTTTTTTTTTTTTTTTTAAATAATTTATGGAACTAAGGTCTTCACAGTGTAAGAAATGTGTGATAAATGCTTCGACTTTTCTGGAATAATTGAAACCTGCCTCTACTCCACTTGTTCAGCAATGATATATCTCAATTAAGTAAAATCTTTTGTAGTGTTTAGGTGGTATGAAAAGCTCTTTCCTTTTTTTGCATATAAAGTTTACAATTTGTCATATTGCCTGGCACAATCTTTTAATGCTTTCATCAGTTTGGCATATTTTAAGTATCGTTTTATTTTTTTGCTGGCACACTCTTTTTTGTTAATTCAGAATTTGTTTATTATGTTCTGTTTGATAAGAAGTTATGAGGTTGGTTCTTTTCATTTTTGTGATCATGGGATTTCTTTTTTACGATAATGGTTTCTGGGTTTTGTTAGGGGTCGTATGTTTTTCTTTTGTTTTTGGGCAGTGTGCATGGGGGGCTTTTGTGTTCTGTTTGTTGCATGCAATGTTGATCAGGGTTTGAACTTTTAAGAACTGAGCTTTGGAAAATTTGCAAAAAAATTTTGTGTTTTACTGATCAGTTTGATTAATGATATCGGTAAATTTGTCTTGTAAGTCATGCTATGATCAATGTTTTTGTTTGATATGTGAACTTATAAGCTAATGGTGCTCTGTTTGCTACTTATTTTTATGAAATTATGCATTTGCTAGCCAAGTGATCAATGGGTGAAGATTGTGGTTTATGTTTAAATTTGAGTGATTAACAGCAAGGACGTATTTTGTTGCTTATTGCTGATTGCAATTATAGTGATAATTTCATGTATATTTTAATAATTTGAGAAGTAAGGGTTAATGTATTTATCATTATTGATCAATCAGTGAGTCCTATTTATGATGTGTCTGTTAATGTTTGATCAATTTAGGAGGGAACTTGTTTGTTGGTGCTGCGGAATGGTAGTTCTCTTTTGTGTTATTGATATTGTGAGTTTCATTAGTTCACATTCTTCTTTTGTATATTGTTTTTTTGCATTCAATGGATTTGGACCACCATGACAAATTGACAATGACAAGCACACATATGCACGTACTTCATGCCTCTCCGTTGATCTCTCTTGGATTTGTATACCACGGTATAAACCATGAAGTGATATGATGATGCTCTTTATTAACAAATGAGTATAAGATGAAAAATTTTAGCACCATTAAACTTTTTAATTTTGTCGTAACTCCTACACAATTCTGATGTAGAAAATTGTGAATAGTAAAGAAAATCTAGCACCATTATATGATGATGCTCTTTATTAAAAAATGAGTATAAGATAAGAAAATCTAGCACCGTCTTTTTGTCGTAATTTTGGCACGTAGCAAGCTGTGAATATTAAAAAAAAATAATGAATTAATGTATTTACCGGCTGTTACATTAAAGTTGTGACAAAAAAAAATTGTGATCAAAAGACCTCTTAGGACATGAAAGGGATAGGACCCACCAACTGTTTTCGAAAGTTGTTTCACTTGTTTGTAACTGCCATGCTTGGGTCCTCCACGTGACAGAATTGCAGCATACTAGCATTTTTCATCTTATTTATAGCCCAAGCATTACTACCCTTCCTTACACCTACACAAAAACACTTTTGGTGAAAGTGTGAAACAATGAAGCCACAAAATGTTCATGTCTCTGTCATCTTTCTTTTTCTATTTTGCTCTTTCTTAGCATTTGCTCGTATCCTACCACCAAAACAAGGTAGCTAAAGCTTCTTTTCTAACTTGGCTTTCCTCTCTATTAGTTATATATACATCTTTTGATTTTTATTTTTGGCCTAATAGGTTATGAGGAGGTGAAGGCTAATACAAAAAAAAGTTTATAGTGTTTTGTTGGTCTTTTGAGATGTCTAACTTTAGTAAGTTCAGGCTTATTCATTTAATTTTATTTCAAACTTAATCCTTAAATTTTAAATAGAAGATTGAGAAGACAAATTGATAAGGGGTGAAAAACGGCTACTTAAATTTCTAACAAATTTTCCTCTCCATTTTTTTCTCCAATATGAGATAGTAAAGTTTTGGTGTACCATAGAAAACACCCACATCCGCATTCACTATTTTCTATACACCCAAATTTGCATCCAACCAATCGATCAAGGACCAATAATAATATAAGATATCCCAAATTATGACAATTAGGACTATAAATAGTAACAGGAACTCTGTGAATATCTGGGGGTCCACCTATAAATTTGTACAAGAGTAAAAGCTAAAATGGAGGACAAAAACCATACACCTTTAGATGATATAGGGGACACCTCTCTAGTCTTGTATATCTAGTACTTCCCCTGGTTAAGGGAAGCAACTTTGAGGCAATCAAATCAAATTAGCTTTGTTTGAAAAATTAAAAGACTTGAAAGTTAGACATTTAATTTATTTCCTTTCCTCTTAGAAATTTGAATCTTTTGTAATTCATTTGTCATATTTAAAATAGTTTTTGGTAGCTATCTTTAGCTTCTGCATTCAGTTTCTATATAAATCAAGCTCATGTTAATAGAGGATGATATGATTGTGATATGATTGCGTATGAGATGTGTGTGTTGTTCTTTAAGATGGCTGCGGAGTTGATAACATGGGATGCCAATTGCGAGGATGTGTTGTGTGACTCCGTACTTGGACACTATGTTTGTGGGAATTTGCGTCCTTATCATGTCAATGTGCTAGTGTGGGAGGAGATCACAGACAATCTTAATGCCCGCATGGGGAAGGCCTTTACTGTGAGGCGGGTACTTAGGAGATGGAAGCGTATTCATACGAATTATCGCAAAGCAATGGGGATCCTTACCAGATCTCTTTGGCCCAACGTTTCCCCCATGGCCTCTCTAGAACGATTGTCTGATGACCCGCCTCAATAAGAGGCGGATGCGTAGTCGAAGCAATTTATTGCATGTCCCTTTTGATATACTGCTGACATATTTTGTTCTCATTATGTTCAGTAGCGTACTTTCTTATGGATTACCATGTACTTAACCATGTACTAACCTAGTTGTATTTATGACCACTTATTCAGTTTACTAACTCATTGCTTCGATCTTCCATCTTTTGTATATCTGGTCACATTGTATATGTGATAAACCTTGATGAAGGATTTATATATTATCACTGTTTCTTACATTCCGTGCATGCTTTTTCTTATCCGTGTTGATTTAACTGCGGAATATTTTTCATTTTTTGGACCCCTTAAACCTACCTACATGGCACATGAATCCTATAGTCCTATTAATCAATTCATTTATTTATTATCTATGATGAGCTTACCATGTGAGATATTTCGAATAGATGGCACATGAATCACAACAGACGAATGAGAAAAAGTGGCCTCCCCATGTAGAACATATTTTTATTGAGATTATGTTGGAGGAACAACTTAAGGGTAACATGCCAAATAGTGTGTTCAAGGGTCCTACGTGGGCATCAATTACAGCTGAACTTAACCAAAGGATCGGGAAAGACTTTCTCTCTAAGCAAGTTCAACAGAAGCACAATAGACTCCGACTCAAACAACGCAAGTGGAGCCAGTTACTAAGACACACAAGGTTGGGGTGGGACGAGCAGACCCAAACAGTGACTTGTCCTAACGAGGTGTGGCAGAATGTGATTGCGGTATGTTTACTGTTGTTTATTAATTATATAACTTATTGCAATTATTTATTTATGCAATTTGCCTCCAAGTTGGTAATATATGAATTGCTGCGTTTAGTCTGCCAATGTTTCCAAGGGCATTGCAGGGCAATCGTGGTGCAGCTAACTTAAGAAAACAGGGATGCCCAGACTACCCATCACTGCAGCAGTTGTTCGCCCTAGTACTGCGACTGGGAACCTGCAGATCTCCTCAAACACTCCTCCCCTGAATAGTGATGAGGAGCGTGCCCTAGAGGAAGAGCTTGCCAATGCCAATGCAAATTCAAGTGCACCCACCCATCTGGACGATGACTATTACACCCCTAACTTTGAGAGTTTCCCGCAAACTGTGAAGGATGATGAGGTTGAGGAGGTAACCCAACGTGCGGGAAAACGTCCTATGCAAGATGCAAGTGGCAAGGGTAAGAAGGTCTCGAAGAAAGGGGATAGGGTAAGTGAAATGACTGTGGCCCTAAAAGAGTACACCGCAATGATGAAGGATAGATTCAGTGATAAACTCGGTAGGTCTAGGGGTTCATCCGACCAATTCGCTCAATCCGCCGTAGGCAGTGATCCTTGTTCACTTGGCAAGGCAATAGAGGTGCTGAATTCGTATGCGGATCTGAGTAACAAGGCCTATATCAAGATGTCAAAGGTTTTGCAGCAAAAGGCTAATAGGGTAGTGTTTATGTGTATTCCAGAGCATAGGAGGAAGTCTTGGATTGAGGACATTCTAAACCCGGAGGAGGATTGAGGGATAGCAGTATTACATTAAGTCTAAAGTATTTGGTTTTTATGTACTATGGATTCGGGTTGTTCTATTTACTTTCCACTATTTTTTTTTTTCGTATGGATAATATTCGGGTTTGTGTTATTTATGAACTTAGGATGTCTATATGGTTTGTGTTATATTATGTGACAAATTTGGATTTTGGGTTTGTTGATTTTTATACGTTTATTATGTTGACTGTTGAATTAGGTGTTTATATTATACATTTATATTATGTGATGTACTTGTTTTAATTATTTTTTATAACAATTATAATATATGGTTGATGTTAGTAGTAGGACTATTTGATAGGTTTCTATTTCCTATGTTGATGGTCTCATCACTTTGTTGGATTACAGGCTGAGGTGTAGACTGTTAAGAATAACATATATACTTTTATATCTCTCTTTACATAACCTACCTGAATAGTGTGTTTGTGCTAATGTGTAGGTCACCTATGGCATCTAGAAATGACTGGTGACGGGCGATCCAAGAGTATGACTTCGATGATGCATACTTCAACGACGTTAGTTTCAACAATGACTGTGAAGATAATGATGATGACTAGACCGATTCAAAGTCCGAACGTGAAGAAGAAGCAGAGTTTAATTTAATGAATCCTATAGTCGGGGAGATGTTTGTGTACATGCAGTGGCATTATGATAAACAGCCAATGCGAACAAGTACGTTGACCGGCAAGGCGTATATGGATGAAGTCACTGAAGGTAATCCAGCTAAGTGTTACGAGATGTTCCGCATGACACCTGAATTACTGTTACATTTAGTGGATGAGTTGGCTCAACATGGTTACTTGAGGGACGGACATGGTGAGGTGAATGCCACTCAAGCCGTGGCCATGTTATTGTACATACTTGGACGCAACACCCGCTTTAGACCTGTTGCAGACAGGTTTCAACACTCAACAAAAACCGTGTGTCGGCATTTTTGTAAGGCATTGCGAGCTATCCACCACTACGCAAAGCATTTAATTAAACCTAATCAGAATGTCACAAGCCTTCCCGAACATCTTCAAGTGAACAAGTACTGGTCATGGTTTGAGATACAAAACATTCCCTTACTTAACAAACTTCGTATAACAGTAAAATAATATGATATTTGATATGTGTTTACTAAGATTAATGAAAACATTCATGTGTAGAGATGTATAGGAGCAATTGATGGAACGCACATGAGTGCCCGACCTCTTACAAATGTGACTCAAGCACACAGGGACCGCAAGAGCCTTATAACAACTAATGTGTTGTGTGTGTGTAACATAGATTCCCATGGCCACCAACAGGTACTATACATTACTGTGACTTTAATTAAAGTTATTTTATTCTCCACGTCTAAGTAGTATGTTTATGAACAACTTAATTACGTGCTGGCTAGTTGTGTGTGTGTGTAAGGTCGTACTACTTGGTGGAGTCAGGTCTACCAATTGGCACTAGTTTTCTCCCCCCTCACAACTCAACTAGGTACCATGCGTAGGAATTCCACTCAAGCAATAGACGGATAACATCAAAGAAAGAGTTGTACAACTACAGGCACTCATCCTTGCAAATGGTTATTGAGCAGTCTTTTAGAGTGCTGAAGGCCCGTTTCCCCATTTTGAATTTAATGCCAAACTTCAAGCCAATTAGGCAGCGTTACGTGGTTATTGTGTGATGTGCTCTACACAATTTCATACGCATGAACAATCGGAGTGATGAATTGTTCAAAATAATAGGGGAGAGTGTTGACAAAGGTAGTGCGACCAATAGCGAAGGCAATGGCAATGCTGGAGTATCAACAAGCTCAATGACCCAAAGGCATGTACTAGAAATGTCGAGTGCATCGAAGAGAGCAATGGGCCAATTTAGGGACAATATCACTGACACAATGTGGGATGATTATGTTGTCTGTGGCAATGTGAGATGATTATATGTTGAAAATGGTAATTGACCATTTACTTTGCTACATAAAAATGCTATGGCCTTGCAGCGTAATTGTTTTGGCACTATAATATGTGATGGAAATATTAATTTACGTAGGTGAATGTATAACTTAGTTCAACTTGTAACATTACTACATTATTTTGGAATGACATGACAACGTGTAAATATGTTCTCGGCATAATTATGTAGCGTAATTCGAATGTATCAATTATTATAAGATATATTTTTGGAGCATGGTATACCTATAGCATGTGTTCACAGATATTTGATATGTGGTATGAGAAATATTGTTGGACCATCAAACATAAAAATATATTGCCACTACTATAAGATGATATTGTATGGTGCTACGAAATTTGAAGAGTGTAAAAGGGGGATAGATGAGGTCTACAATGAGGCTCTTGCAATATATCACATCACTTATGATTATGCTAATCACCGAAGAGATGCCAAATATTGTTTCTTTGTTTGGAGGATTGCAGGTTCAGCCCTCCTTAAATTTATGGGAGATGGATAATTAGTTGACGGAATATTGTACAGTTCATCATAGTTCATCATAGAGAAAATAACGTCTTCGAGTGTAACATATTATTTAAAAGAGGTTGAGACTAGAGAACATATGTATAGTATATTTTTTTGGTACATCGCCCAAAGAAAACTAGAACTGGTTAAAATTGTCTAGGTTCCACGTAGTGGAAATGACAAATGCATAACATGTGAACATATGTATAGTATATTATGAAGAAGTACATATTATGTTATATCTAGCTCCTCAAACTACCGAAAAAGGAAATAAAGTAGTTCATCATAAAAAATAATAATAATAATAATAATAAATGCATAACACGTGACCAGTAATGTATATAACAGACAGATGCGTGTTTTACATCATCCTACAAAATATATAGGAACTCAAAACAGGGCATGTGATCAGTAATGTACATTACACACGTGACCGTCAATGGGTCATGGCAACCACAGTTGCGAATGGCCATGGCCCCCAAAAAAAATAGAGAATACAAAATAAACCCCAAGTACAGTCCAAGACAAAAATAAAGCTAGCCTATACTTATAGACCTTGCCTTCAACAATCCGGAGTGCAAGCTTAGGTTTTTCAGCCTTGCACTATGCCATCCTTAGGAGCTCTAATGATTCTGCTTCCCTTGCATGAGCCTTATCCCTTTCATTTCTTGCAACTACAGCCTCGGCCTTATATCTCATAAACCTTTCATGGACAAGTGGTGCTGTTGCACGGCCACGTGGGCATGTGTTCTTGTCCAACCATTTGAAGAACTTACATGCTTGATCGGAGTCCTGCATACAACATTGAAGGCATACATAAGATGGTCAGCAAAGATAGTAAGAAAAACACAAGTCAAATATGTAACGACAATAAAATCATGTAATACTAACCGGCGACCACTGCTGACATCTATAAAACCTCCTACCGAAATTACGGATAGATAGGGAGGTCCTTTCCACACACCGATCTATATCGCACATATGGCCGCTAGAAGTGGACTCATAAGTAGTGTTTGAAGACCTTCCACTGCTGAGTAAATGAAACTCATGCAATAAGTCCAATAAGTAAAATGGAACTCATCCAAAAAGCAACCTAATATATCAAGAAAATCCAACTACTGAGAAATTTATCAAACTCATTAGTTGCTCAAGATGGATGAACTACTATGAAATTTAATGAGTAAGCTTTTTATTAGTATTTCAAACAATATAGGTTCTTTCAATTCCAATGATATCAAGTTTAATATTTTGAAGATAACGTAGCTCCAATCTTATTATATTAGCCATGAGTCCATCTCCTTTAAGATTGCAAGAGGAAATGTAATAAACTCATTTTACTAAAGTTGACATCAGAGTTTATGTTGCAGAATTGTGATACATGAGTAATTGTCACCAGACTCACCACATTTAGATTAGCCATGGCCTTAAAAAAAATAAACAACAAGTAATCACAGCATATTGCACTCTGTCACCATACTAAACCACATCTATTAATTAGTAATCAAATAGATAAAAACTCCTTTGCCAAAAAAAAAAAAAAGAAGAAACCTGGAACAAGAATGACTCTGTGTGCGTGTGTAGTGTGGACCAATTTACATATAATCAAAAAATGGTTGATGAACTTGTACTGATGGGAATTTATATACAAGCTAAAACAGCCAAAACATGTTAGAACATATTGAGATTTTAGTCTAGATGAAACAAATGAGTTACTTCCCCTGGTTTAGCTACTAAAATGAAATTAATACTTATAACGTTCCAATCAGAAAGAAATTAAAATATTAACAATGGATCAACCACTTTGATGCAAAAAGACCTGAAGTCCAAAACCCTCCATGACCCTAATCTATACAACCAAAGTCAGCTCAACCCATATCAGGACAGCACACATAGGCCACCAATCATCAACAATACAAAACCCATCCTCATGATAAGAGGAAGAAATAGAAGTTAGTGAACAATAAGGGGGGAAGAGGGCCAAACATGGACCAAAGATGAGGAATATTTGTTATTCAGTGCATACATAACAACAATAGAAGCAAAGGTGGGGGTTTGAAATTCTCTAACTACAAGGAAGAAGGATGTAGAATAGCAATTTTATATTCTGCTCCTCTATTTTACTTTGTTGTTATTCCAATTCTATATTAGACTCTGTGTGCGTGTGTAGTGTGCATTGCGCATTTAGAAATTGAAAAATGAAATTTAGTTTAAAAACCATATGTCCTATCGTGAAATCATAATCAGCTACATAACATATAATTAGTGTCACTGTACTATTATGAATATTAATTAACACTCATGTGATAGGTACAGGAGATGGGAAGGGGAGGGGGCAAGCAGCAGAAGAAGAGGAGAAAAAAATCTATAGATGGGAAAAAAAAGTAGATACAAGATCAAAGTAATCATATAAAATTTAACTAAAGACATGATTTAAATGTATTTATTAATATCCAGAGTCATCTAAATCTAATTAGAGAAGAAGAGGAACATGTCCTCTGCAAATCAAGTCTTTAAAAATCATGAAATACACAATTTCAGAATACAAGAGGCCTTTGCATTGCTTAAGGCCCAAAAATCCAAATGGACCGATCCAAGCAGCATCTTGAATGATATGTGCTCAAGAAAAGTTTACTCATTTTTTTTCATTTGGGAAAGCATCTAATAGAAAGGGGGATGAAAAAAAAAATAGGAGTTTTACAATAAACCAAAAATTCATATTAAAGAAAAAAGATAACAAAAAACATGTAACTGAAACATATATCTAATAAAAGAAACAAAATATATTTGTTTCTTATATGATCACACAATCGTACCACCATGCTGCAAAAGAGAAAGCACCAGCTTGAGGAGAAAAAGTAACTTCAACAGGATCCCAAATTGAAGAAAGGAAACTACTACCAGCAAATCACAAGGGCCATGATGGCACTCAATCAGAATAACTGGTATATGAGGTTAAGGACGATGCATAGGTATTACCATATTAGATAAACATGTCTTAAGTGTTTCATACCAAATGCAAACAGACATGCATAAGTGTGCTTTCCCTTCAGAATTGTAACTGCAAGACTCCATCACATAACAGAATCAAAAGTCTCAGAATTTAATGCTATACAAAATATCTAAAGGTTGGAAAAATAAACACACAGAAGCCAGAAGCCAGAAGGCTGGAAAAATATACAAAACATCAAAATTAAATGCCTACAAAAAACATTCAAGAAAAGAAAACACATACATCACCCTTCTACACTTCAACCCAGAAGCCAAACTCCATTCTTTTATGTAAAAATCATAAGACTGGAAAAATAAACACACACAACCAAAAACAATTATTATATGGTGCATACAACATAAACATTAACACATTAGAGAGACATAAACAGACACATCCACATATCATTCAAAAGAAGCATTGCAGGAAAAAAAAAAAAAAAAAAAGTTAACAAGCATAAAACTTTAAAAGTATCCCAGAACTAAAACTAAAATACAAAGAACAACATTGATCATGCACAATCTCAATTCATAGAAAAAACACAAATCCCACTTCTAGGCAGTCCAAACCTAGAGGAAATGAAAGAAAAGAGAAAATAGAGTACACGGTCACTGAGAAAATTGTAGAAAGAATTATCAAGTTCAAATTTTTATTTAAACTTCTCCTATAGTTTTTCAGGAACCAAGCAAAAAGGGGAGAGAGAGCAGAAAAGAAAGATAGTGGGAAAATGGGTTATTTCGAGTAAAACCCTTTTGCATATTTCAAACCATTGAAGCAAACCAGCAATGGGTAAGCACAATAATATCATATAAACAAAAAAAAAAAAAAAACCCAAAAAAACTTCTCCTTTATTATTTTCTCACCAACCAAACAACAGGGAAAAACAAAGGCAAACAATGTTCAAGCTAAACCCTAACATTTTTCTCAAAACCCAAATGCGAAACACACAAATCAGATAAACAAACAAGGTGAGAGAGCACAAAAAGGGATGAGGTAGCACCGTCTTAGGTCGGAGGAGATTGTCCGTGAGAAAATGGGGAAATGGGTCACGTTTCTTTATACTCGTTGGCGCCGCTGGGTCACGACAGAGGAGTGCTGCTGTACACGTCAGAGAGATGGGTGTAGCAATGACTGGTGACGGTCCTGATAAGGCGAGGGAGCTTGAGAAATTTTTATGGGTTCAGGTTTGTGCTTTGGGAGAGTGACAGGGTTGAAAGGGGAAGGGGAAATGAGAAAAGAGAAAGCTGATGGGGATGAAAAACTTCTACGGGTAACGAAACAGTTTTGCTCTGACCAAGTGACAGTTATGGGGCCCACAAATAGTGTGAAAAATATTGAGTGATGGTAACTGAGTGATGGTGCCAAACAGGTGTAGTATTTTAAAGTGATGAGTGACGGAAATTGAGTGATGAAAATTATGCATCCAAACATGGCCTAAATTCACTCATTTCAATCATATAATGCATGCACACTATAATGTCTAATTATTATTAAACAAAAAATAGTTTATTGTATTAAAATAATACAAAAAATAATAATAAAAAAATTTAAATTTCTAGAAACCTTAAAACCATTTTGAGACTTTAGTAATAAACTTTTGCTTAAAGCAATTTTGTTAGTTTTTGTAACATATTCAAAGTATGTTACATGATATAAGGATAATAAAATGAAAAGAAAACAATTTTTTTTATTAAAAAATTGGTGTAGCTTCCCAATTTTGCAAACTTTAGAGTCTAAACAATTTTTAAAAGTAAAAGGCCTTTAAAAATAAAAAATAAAAAGCATAAATGCACTTTTAGTCCTTACATTTTGCATCTTTTTCATTTTAGTCTCTACATTTTCATTTCACCACTTTTAGTTCCTAAATCAATTAATGCGTTCCATTTTGGTCCTTACCATTACTCATTTAACAGAAATTGCTGATGTGGCAAACAGAGTGCACTATTGGCACATTAAATGTTGACGTGGCCAATAAAATAATATTAAAAAATGTCACGTCAGCATAAAATAATGATTAAAAAAGACACATAAGTATCCACATCAACTTTTGATTTTGAAAATTAATTTATCTATTTTAAGAAAATGAAAAAAAAAAACAAAAAAACAAAACAAAACAAAACAAAACAAAAAAACAAACAAACAAACAAAATTAGAACCTAAAATACACATGAATTCAGATCTGGTCTCATCTTAAACATGAACAAGAAAAAGAACACGAAACCAAAATATTCAATCACATAAACACGACCCCAGAAAAATAAATTTACCGACAAAAACATAAATTTCCCATCTCAAATCTATAACTGGTTGCCTTATCTCGTTTCCCTAGATCTCTCCAGCAACGCTCTCGCTAGACCGATCCCGCCGGAGATCGCAGACTATAAGTTCTTGAACAGCTTGATTTTGAGTAATAAATGCCTCTCTAGTTCAATTTCGGAGCACAAACCTAGAACCAAATACAAAAAACACAAACTCAAATTTAAACATTAACATAAGATCACAAACACAAATAACCTATGGCTGTGGACGTCAAATTCATTGGGTTTTCCCATTTTTTGAGAGGAACCCATGACTTCCATACTGAAGGGTGCGTTAGTTTTTGCCCCTACAATTGATATAATTGTTGTTAACTTTTTCCGTAGCTTTATTGTTGAAACTATCTAACGTGGTCAAATATTTTTGGTTCCAAAAGCATGTAACATCTTTGATAGTCTCTCTCTCTCTCTCTCTCATATATATATATATATATATATATATATTTTTTTTTTTTTTTTCCTAAAAAAAATTGACTGTTAAATACAAAACTAAAAGATTTTTTTTTCCCCTTTTTCACTATTATATAATGATAAAAGTTGACTGTCAAGCTTTATGTTTAACATTATGCTTCTAAATGACTCATAAGGATATTTGTAACTACAAATATGGTAGTTTATTTTTTAACCAATTTTTTAATAAAGGCTGAAATACACTGTTGATTCCTAAAGTTTAGGTATTGAGCACTTTTAATATTTGAAATTCCAGATGAACACTATTAGTCTCCAAAGTATAGAAAATTAACAATATATCAGCCCTTTCATCAACTTCCATTAGTTTCCATGCCTACATATTTAACGGGGCAGCAATCTTATATTTTTTTTAATGACATGACAACTTATGGATTACATAATCTAATTATTATATCCAAAATGGATCAAACTATCTATCTCATTCACTTAGATCTTTGATGTTCACGTTAGGGCCCACATTACATGGTGGAAACCTTGAGCCACGTAAGGTTTTCAATTTGGGTCTAAAGACTAAAACCATTTGTTACAACTTGAGGGAGCACAAGTCGCATCTGAGAATTTCTTGTGATCACTTTATTTAGCCCAAATCTACCTAGTAGACTCATACCTACCCATCACACACTCGTACTCCAACATGCCAATCCTATCTATCATGCCCATAGGCTCAAAGAACTACTTCTACACCTTCAAATTAATAGAACATTTCAAGAACACAAAAGGAAGCAAAGACCTAATCATTTCTAAACAAATACAAGGCCGAAAGTAAAACCATTACTTTGTTGAATAATTTAAGGATAATTTTAAAGTAATATTCCAATTAAAGAAAGTAAAATCTTAATTCAATATTGAAAATGTTTTTGTAAATGTCCACGCAATATTTTTTGTGTTCTTTCTTGGTCTCTTACTAAAATAGTTACAACTTTCGTCAATATAATTTCAGTGAAATATATTAGTTAATATATTTATAACTGAAAAAATAATATTTATGAAATTATTAGTAGTCTATGGAGAATTTTTTTTTTTTTTATTCAGAAGTTGAATATTGGACATATAATACAAACTTAATAGAAATGATTGTGTGATAATGGTGATTAAACCTACAAACTTTTGAAGGAAAGTTCAATAGTTTATTTTGTGATAATGCCATTATTTTTTATTAATTTATAAATAATTCCACGATTGAAACAATATATTAGTGAAATATTGGACATGATTTTTATTTTCCTAATGTAAGAAGTGTAAGCTCAATTAAACATTTGGGGTCCCATTTCAACTCAAAGCTCTCACTGATGTAACATTTGGGGTCCAACCCAACGTGTTTGAGTGCGGTGCAATTGGTAATGGAGCTTGCATAAAGGACTTATCTGGATATGTTCCTGATTTAGGTATCACAAAGGAGAATATAATAACAAAGAGGAATGTGTTTGATGCTTCCATGATAGAAACTCTTAGAGCAAAAGATGCTGACAATAAAGGCCTTGAGAATCAGAAACAACCTTCAAGCGTTGAAACCTTATCAACCTTCATGGACACGCTTTGTTGCTGTAAGTTCACAGTGCCACATACTCTTGGACTGTTATGTGCTAAACCACAATTTTATGATTTAAGAACGAGTGAGTGATCGAGCTAGGTACCAAATTCCGCAATTAGAGATCCATTCATGAAAACAAGCAGTAATTGAGTCAGAAATAAGAACCCAAGTCTTTGTTTCAGTTTAGAGTGAAACTAGTCACGGCCCACACTGGTTTTATTATTATTAATACTAGCTGTGAACCCGCGCGTTGCGCGTGATGATTATTTTTATGGTAGTTTTATTAAAAAAAATTTACAATTTAAACTAATCTAATAATGAGTAATGTATTTCATAATTATATTTTTATTTATTATAGGAACAATCATAAATGTAATATAGGAACAATCCAAAACACCAAAAAAACGTAAACTAAAAAAAATTAATAAAACTTAACAATGATTAATTGAACCAATATTAGGATAAAATTTTGTTTTTGATAATCTATTAAGGTTATTTTCTTTTTAGAAATTATAATTTGAGCCGCCCAAAACATATTATCAAATAAACAATTATTAGCAAAATCTAAGAATTAAATTTCTATACATGCATTGTTATAAAATAATAATAATAAAAATAAAATTGTAAAAGTTAAAATTTGTCACCCATCCGATTATTTTCGTTTGGCTAACCTTTGCTTTTCTTTAAATAAATGGCATTATAGAGTACTTCTAATACAACTATTAAGAGTAGTTTGTCCACCACAAATGATTAGAAAATAAACAAAAATTAGTAAAGTCTCATAGTTTAACATCTAAATTGAGCACTATAAAAAATCATGCTGTGTAACAGAATAAATACCAAATTATCCAAATCATGCTATGTAATAGAATAATATTATATTTTTATATGCTATATTTAATTTTTTAGAACACAATAGGATAACATTTAACAATCAAAGAGAATAAAAAATAAAAATAAAAAACAAAACTAAATCGCATTAACCCAAAATAGAGTTTTAAAGAATATAAAAAATTATCAACCTAAAGTAAAGATGCAAGAAAAATTAAAAAAAATCCACCAAAAAATTTAAAGAGAGAGAGGGAACCTTTTTTTTTTTTTTTTTTTGGTGAGAGAAAACTATGCATAGAATAGAAGAGATAGTGACAAATTTATAGTAAGAGGGTGTGAATAAGAAAAGACAAAAATAAAGGAAGATGAAGGGAAAGAGGAGAAATGATATTAATGTAGAGAGTAGTGGGGAAATGAAGAGATAAGAGAGGGAGAAAGATTGAAGAAGTAATGGGGAGATGAAATGATAAGGGAGATGAAATGATAAGGGAGAGAAAGGTTGGAGAAGTGTAAATATTAAAAAAATAAATGTTAAAAACAATTATAAGAAAATTGAATTAAAAAAAAAAAAAAAAAAAAAAAACCTAAAGCTTGAATAGCTTCAACGTTTTGTTTTGTTTTTTCTTTTCCTTTAAGCTGAAAAGGCTCACATAAAACCCTAAAACTGAACTGAAAAGGTTTTGGGTTGGGCTTAATAGTGGAACTAAATAAATAAGAGATGGGCTGGATTAATTATACCGATTTATTATAAGGTGATAGTGGAAATAAATAAATAAGTAGTAGGCTGGATTTATTATAGAGTAATAGTGGAAATAAATAAATAAGTAGTGGGCTGCATTTATAGGGTTAAAAATTATAAAAACCATTTTAAAATTGTAGGACAAATTATATTGTAAAAAAGAAAAGAAAAAAAAGAATGACGTGGCAGCTGATGTGACGCAACATGAGAACAATAGTAATAAACACTACGCTTCAACTTTTAGTAATATATAGATTTGTCATGTTATTATGACTCAAGTTGTGTTATGGTAAGGACTTACACCAAATGTTAAGAATCCATTGGTAAAACTCACCCTTGAAAACCAGCTACTTGCAAGGGGAGGGTGTCCAAGAACTTGTAAACACATGTTAAGCTTATACTTAATTTATGTGAAACAATAGAATCATAACAAATAAATTGAAAAAAAAAAAAGTTAAGAGACTAAAATAAAAATAAATAATATTTTAAGAATTAAATTAATAAAGTAGTCAAAATTAAAGAGTGTAATTTAAGATTTAGCAAAAAAGTTAATAATAATACTATAACACAAGTATAAATGCTTGTGGAGTGTGGGGGGTAAGGGCCAGAGTTTAAATCTCCAGAAGAGAGTTTCACACATATGTATACTTAGATTAGACTAAAATAAAAATTCTATCTTTTATAAAATAAAAAACAAATACTATAACACATTCTTGGAATGTTTTGCCCATCTCTATTTCTTGCAATATTAATTTTTATACTCCAAGAGTCCACCAAACACCCTAAAATTTACTTGCCCATATACATATATATATATATATATATTTCCCGTGACTTATTAAACGAGATATAATACTTGTCTCCAATTCAGCAACAAAAATCTCGATTTCGGTTGTTTAGCAAAAAAAATAATCTCGATTTCGGAACATAAGGTGAACGCCAAAAAAAAAAAAAAAACCCTTCTTTATTCGTTAGTTGTAGTACTCTTGAGTCTTGAGTACAGTGAAAGAGGATATCAAAGCTTCCACAGCTTGGTGTACATGCAATCAAACAACATAACAAGTATCTTGGTCTGCCCTCGTAGATCAAAAGAAGATGACATTTTCAGGCTTTGAACTATCAAAATCCAAGATGTGAAATAAAGTTGAGTAAGGTTGTGGCTTAATCCCTCCCAACATTCACTACTAGTTGCTTGAGGCTTTTGGATTCCTTGTGTGACGAACTATATGGATTGATTAGAAAGTTTTGGTGGGTTCAAAGGGCCAATGAGCATAAGAGCAGCTGGATATCATGGGAAAAGATGTGTTTGTCTAGGTTTTATGGTGGGATGGGCTTCAAAGACTTAAAAAGGTGTATATAACAAGGCCCTATTGGTTAAAGTACTTTGCAAATTTTTCTCTTTTGGATGCCACTTTGAGGCCAAATTATTTGTATGCACAGAAAATTATTGAGGGCTCCAGAGAATTAATTGTGCAAGGATTGAAAATGCAGGGTGGGTAATGGTTACATCATTTATTTTTGGAAGATTAGATGGTTACCTCAAGCTAGCTGTCCCAAGGTGATTTCTTCTCATCAAAGGCTACCTAAAGATCGATGCAGGTGTGACTTCCTTAATTGATTCTATTAAGTAGGGTATATGGAACACTGCATTGGTACATAAATACTTTTCTCCCATTTAAAGCGAAAATGATAACAAGAATTCCATATAGTCCCATACTTGGAAAATTAATTTCGGTGGGCAATAACACAATGAATTTTCTCTGTAAAAACTAAAAAGTGCTTACCATTTATGGCTACGTTTATGAGAAAAAGGGTTGGGCTTGGTATATCTTCTGATGCTGCTACTGTGAGACAATACGCTTAGTATTTATATTTATACTAATTAATAACCAGAGTAGTGACTAGTGAGTGCATTATTACAATTTTTTCCCTAACATGTAAGTTGTAAATACTACTTTCCCTTCTATTTTTTTTTTTCCCCTTAAGTAGCTTGTAAATTCTACTCAAATCATAAAACTATACACTATATTTTAATAATCTTCACCCTTCAATTACAACAAACACAGGGACAAAGGAAAGCTAGAGGTTTATTATTTGTTGCTTCCTTTACAAAAGAGTGTGTAACTATTTATAACAAAAGTTGTCTTATAAGAAGAAAATATAAAATATAAGAATGAAAGTTCACAATCCGAATGGGAATAACAATATTGTTGCTGATTGTAGAGAAGGAATGACCAGAACCCCAAGAGTACACATTCAACATTGTTATAGGGAGACAAACAAATGTGCAGATGCACTAGCTAGGAGGGGAGCTTTGCTTCCTTGTGATTTTTTTGTATTTGATTCCCCACCAGCAGACTTCGCTTTGCTATTGAGCTTAGACGCTGCTGGAATGCTGTTTGAGCGTAGCATAGCTTCTGTATCTAGTTCTTAATTTATAAAATATTTCCTTTTCACAAAAAAAAAAAAAAAAAAAAAGAATGAAAGTTACATGTCCTTGTTTACAAAGTAGTCATCTTACCAAAGATGCAATATCATAAATGGAAAGTTGTTATTAATTTTTTTTTTTTTTTTTTTGAGAACCTTTATTAATTCTAATTTGAATCTACCATTTAAATTACTTTTGGCCTATCCATAAAAACCAATAACAACCTACCACTTAAAATTTGTTGTGAAAATATTATGAGTATAATGTTTCTCTAAGTTTTATGCCAACCCCATTTTGGAATCTGGCGCAAGAGAAACAAAATAACATCAAAATTGCCGAGGAAAGCTTGACCGGATATCAGTGATAATGGAGTGACATCCTATTCAGCATTATTTAAAGAGTCAGTTACTCCCTACTATAATGCAAAGTGATGGCAACTATTTGTTATCTGTACTATTTTTGTGATCATTAATGCTTAATTACTTTTACAGGAAACAATACCTCCAAATGTATTGGTTCCTCACTTACTTTCTAGTAAAACAACAGCAGTGCTACAGTGCTTCCTGAGTTACAATCCACCTCAAACACAATGAATCATAGTTTTTTATTTATTTTTTTAACCTAGTTGAACTTCATGATAGCCGCAGTTCATGTAATTGATGATGTTGGTATTAATTTAAAATTTCCTAAATTGGTAGAGGCATGACAAGTGGCACAATAAGGGAATTACATTGGTAAGAATTCTAAAAAGACATGGGGCAAAGATGAGAATTCTCATGATATTTATCGGTGCATGTAAAGAAGACCAGTGTCAACAAGGTAGTTTACAAGTAGTATATCACTTTTGCGACTAGTGTCATTCAAGCTTAACAAGAGAGAGATACGTGGAATGAAACAATTGCAAATAACCATTGAGCCTCAAGTTTAAATAGAGGAGTCATTCTCAAGAAAAATACAAACGCACATCTAAAAAACTTACTCTACATAGAGATCATTGTAACTTTAGTTCCTTAGGAAATTCTCTTATAATTCATAAGGCTTTATGATTTGTACATACTTTGTAAGTGCTTCTTTGCAACCTTGTAACTTATAGTTTAATCCAATTTATATAAGTTTATCTCAATTTGATCAATAATGCACCTTCAATCTAGTTTGAAATTTAGCTTTAGGCTTGTATCTGTTTATTATGCACCTTTAATTTAATTGAATTCTTAGTTTGATTATTTAGGCTTCAGATTGCTAGATTTGGGGTGAACGTGAATGACTAAGTTTCTAAAAGTCCCCCTAAAAAAAAAAGTTTCTAAATTCTAAAAGTATGTTGGCATTAGACTTCACTTAGAAATTAGCTTGATAACTTAAGGCTTAATTACTTGCTTTCCATATTCTATTGTTATTTGCATCTTTTCCATTGAACCCCTCAAAAGGGCTCTTAATTGAGAGGATATTTGAACCACATCCTTTTAACCACAAAGTTAGATTTTACTTTGAAATTTTAAAAAACGGATCAAATCATAACACATGGGATAGTTAAAAATTAAAATACTCTCAAACATATTAGGTGGTTTTAAGCAATCATGGTTTAGATATCGTGTGCATTTGATATCAATTTATTTAGTCTTTTTGTTAATTATTTTTAGTTAAAAGTGTGCTAAAATATACTTATATCTATAAAAAAAAAAAAAAAAAAATATGCTGGACCCAAACGAAGACATCTTTTTCAATATTTAGACAAACAAGTTATGAAGTTGGTTGACCTTTCCCCCTCTCCCCACGGGCCAACCCAAAACAAAAAAGCACAGCCCATCTTGATTGTACTTTTTGTTATTGTGTTTTTTTTTCCCGCCAAGACTGTACATAATTGTTCTTAAAACCACTTTTGCTGACTCATTTATGTCATGGATTGCTCTTTCACATGCATGTCTTGATGCACTTTTATATTATCTATGATAATGGGCCCATAAGGCCATAATAATTGCTATTCGGCTAATCTTGACAGCCTCCGTATGTCTCGATGAAACAATCAAGTGGAAATAATAAAAGCTATTACACTCCGATTAAAAAACAATTGAAACAATTTTGATGAAAATTGTGATTTCAAGTCATAGTTTTGGTTGTTTTTTAACTTGCATAATAAACACTACTCTAATAAAAATAATATGCAAGGATTGAAGAATCTTGTTTTGCCATCATGAATTATTGAAAATTTTGTACAAAATGGTAGCGACGCAATTAGTCTCGTCGGTAACATTTAAATAAAAAATGTGTTATCAAAACTTTTATTAAAGTAACATGTAAAGTGACTCTTCTTGTCTTAGCAATAGTATGAGATTTTTATTTTTTATTTATATATATATAAATTTGATAGTTATAATGGGTGGGAGGGATTGGAACACTAAACAGTTCCTTTGGCAACACCAAAAATTGCCAATTGAGTTACAAAACTCTTGACTTAGTAATAATATGAGCTGTTTGATTTGTAATGGTTATATGAATGGCTATTAATTTAGAGACAATGATACTCAGCTTTGACACATTGATTCAAGATTCATGAAACAAAAGGGTAATTGGCGTGAAGATAAATTTCCGCCACAGAGAGATTACGTTCAATAATTGTAACGCCATTTGCAAGACATATATGATTCCATAACATTAAATTTTGCAGCAACACCACGCACCTTCTCAAACAAAAGGGTCCTTCAATAATGATCCAACAAAATCATCCCTCTTTATATATATATATATATTCAAAATTAGCAATGGCAGCTGGATCATCATGTAAAGAAGCCCTGTCTATGCCAATTGATAACGAAATGACACCTACATCATCTATGATATGTTTGGTCTATTGCATCAAGAATATCTGGCTTGTAGCCATTTGCACCCGGAGTGACCCCTAGTGTCTTGTAATTAAGAAGGGAAAAAGGAACTAATAAGTCTAGAGTCACAAAAAAAGTTGTAAACGATAAATAATAAAGTGATGTCAGTGTATATGAAAACCAATAAACAACTAAAGCATTACGGAATTTATTGCGAAAAATGTTGTGTACTCGTAAAGGAAAGAACTAGGAAAGATAAAAAAAAATACAGAGTAAAGGAGCTTTAGAATTGCCCAGTAGTACTCACTACTCATAGCTATGCCCTTAAAAGAGATTCCGGGACAAGACTTGTCACCACTATAGGACTCCTCACTACATATTTACCATCATCATTCACCCAACTAAGAGAGCCATGGACCACCACCTCTTTCAAAGGCTTTGGTCCCTCTAAACTAAGCTTGTAGCTTTGTTTCTCATACTTCTGCTTGAATACCAGCTTCTCTGGCTCCACCTTCACCTTAATTAAACCATTCATTCCTGTTACATTTGCAGTATAAGTCCACCTTCCCTCTCTCACATTAGTCACTGTCCTCCGAAATTCATGCACAACCTTTGCCTTGGAATTGGAATCATATTCATTAAAAAAAACTATAAAAGATGGGTAGTTAAGATCCAAAGACCGGTTCTCACAGTTGTATGTAGACTTTGTAATGATTCTGATTTGTGCTGCCGTGTAATTCATTGCACAAAGAAGCTTTACATAGTCCTCTGCTGTTGCATCATAGACAAGTCCAGGATCAAGTGCCTTGTTGGGATTAATGTGGCCAGCTCCTATGTCTAGAGGGCTGGCTTGCCTCTTGTTATATGCTCTATCCTTTATGGGGCTCAAAGTGTTGTCTAGTGAACTTGCTGTTGTCATAAGGGCAGACCTAATGGCTGCAGGGCTCCAATCTGGGTGCACTTCTTTAATAAGTGCAGCTACACCAGCCACATGAGGGGCAGACATTGATGTACCCGACTCAAGATTGAATTTGCTAAACAAAGGGTGTGATCGAACCTCAGCAACTGGACTAGTTGGGCACCATGATGCGAGGATTGATGACCCAGGTGCCAAAAGGTCTGGCTTTAGGACAGATGGGCAACTTGGAAATGGTCCCCTTGAGCTATAGATGTCCACCATTGGTGCTGGCTTTGTACCAATAACTGTCTTATGATATATCAAGCTTCCTCTTGGAATACTGTTATTCCTCTTTATGTAATCTATTACAGTTTGGCCTTCATGCAGACCAAGAAATGCTGTTGGAAATGAGCTTTTAGTGGCGAATTCCGGTAATGAATAATTGGAAATGAATATAGCTCCATAAACTCTTGCGGACTTGGCATTGTAAACTTGAGTGCTTAAACTAAGATTGTCTTTGCACACAACAATCTTGTTTTTGTTTTTCTTCATTTCCTCTACACTCTTGCAGCCATTCAAGAAAACAAGGGACACCTGGGTTAGAGAAGAATTCCCTGGATACATGGACACAAAGGTGATTTGCATACCATTTCCCAAAGTTAAAATTCCATGAAATTCACGATCAATAGTACCCGCACCAACTGTTAGCACCCATGGAGCTCCATTGCCTAAGGTACCATACAAAGGCCCCTCATTTCCTGCTGAAGCAACAACCATTACACCCTTTTCCATGGCTGCAAAACTGGCTATTGCAATAGGATCATCTTGTAAGACATTCTCATCCAAGCTAAAACCCAAGGACAAGGACAATATATCAATCCCATCTTGAATTGCCTGGTCTATTGCGGCGAGAACATCAGATGAATAGACCCCATATCTCCAACCTGCTTTGTACATGGCTATTCTAGCCCGTGGTGCCATGCCTTTAGAAGTACCAGTGGCATAGCCAAAATAAGTTGCGCCTTTTACAAAGTTGCCTGCAGCTGTGGATGAAGTATGTGTTCCATGCCCACTTGTATCACGAGGAGAGTTCATTGTAATATTTACCTTAGGATTCTTAGCGAGTAGACCCTTGTTGAAATAGCGAGCACCGATAAGTTTCTTGTTGCACAAGGAAGAATTAAATTGGGTGCCAGACTCACACTTTCCTTTCCATCTAGATGGAATTTGAGTCATTCCATCATCTTTAAAACTCTCGCTCTCAGGCCAAATTCCAGTGTCAACTAAACCAATTATGACATCATGACCATGACTAGATGCTGACCATGCACCAGAGGCAGAACTTAGACCAAGGAATTGAGAAGTGTGGGTTGTGTGCATGGTAAGAGGGCGATCTGGGGTAAAGGAAATATAGCCAGGGGTCTTTTGTAGGGTCTCAAGCTCGGAAGGAGTGAGAGATGCACTAAAGCCATGAATAGAACCTGTGTAAGCATAAATAAGACTAGAGGTGGCTGCTTTAGAATTGTCTGATACAGAAGAAAGGGTGGCTGAGTACCAGCTATGGTGGTCAGAGAAGGCTTTGGGTATGGCTGATGAATCCATGTGAATGATATATGTGTCATGTTGTGCCAAATTGGAGGAGAGGTAGGAGAAAGTGAAAAGAATTGAACATAGAACTTGCAGGGTTAGAGTGGCCATGGGTGAAAAATTAATGGATCGATCACATTCACATGTGGAACATAAATACTCAAAAATATTCACTTTGTTGTGTCTGGACCACCAGATTAAAGTGACAAGACTATGATTGTTTGCCAGTTGCAAAAAAAAAAAATTCCACCTTCGTTGTCTTATCCTTTTGCCTTTTTTCGATTTTATCTCTTTTTGTCAGGTAAAATGGGAAGAGAATCAAGGATGGCATTGTTCCTACTTTTAAGATGGAAGATAGCCTAAAATTGAGCACCTCTAGGCTCCAGCTCCAGGCGCTAAGATATTTTATTAGTATATACCTGTGGCATACCACTCTCCCTTCTCTCCTTTCCTACTTTTCCTTAAAATATATATATCATTTGTCCTTTGCCACAAATTTAATATCAAATTGTTAGCAGTGCCTTACTGAGTTGAGTTAAAAATTTGGAAAATTCTTAATTTACATTGTATACAGGCAAATGTGATAAATATCGTACACATTTGCAAAAAAAATGTACAATATTGTATCTACCATGTAAGTTTACATGGCTAGTATTATGTAAACCTATAAAATTCTATAAATTTTTATATATTAGCCTTTTATCAGCACCAATTATTTATTTAAATTAAATTAATTTAAAAGATGGATAAATAGTACCTACGGGGCGCAACACATAAAAAGTTTTTAAAGGAAAAATACTTCAACATCTCATTAAGCATGTCATGAATGACGTGGCAGCTATTTAATGGCCAACGTGACAGCCGATGTGACACTCACAAATTATGAAAACTAGTCATAAACTCACGCGTGTGAATAAATAATTATTTTGTATTGTAATATAATGTATAATTTTTTCTCCAAATTTTTTGAAGATAATTTGTTCTCCCTAAAAATCAAACAATTTGTATTAGGTCCAATTAGGTCTACTTCGGTCCAATTTGTTCTACTCAGTCTAATTCAATCCACTCAATTAATTTCAATCCCCGTTGATCAGTCCATTTTAGACTAATTGGGCTTTAAATTGATTCTTTTTGTAGGTTTTCTTTTCAAGTTTAGCTCTCTCTTTTTTTTCATTTTGGGTTGAAAAGTATGAAATTTCATTATATTTGGGCTAAACTCTATAGTTTTGAGTTAAAAAATACAAGGAAATTACTAAAATAGACATTAGACATTAGAAATATGAGCCCTAAAAATGCAATAAAAATGATAAATATTCAAAAGTCTTATTCGGTCCACATTGGTTCTATTCAGTCCAATTTGGTCCTATTATGTCCTATATAGTTTATTTTGTCCACTAAAGTTCTATTCGGTCCAATTCTGTCCATTCGGTCCACAGTGGTCCTATTCTGTCCACTTCGGTCCATTCTGTCCACTTTAGTCCTATTCGGTCCATTCTGTCTACTTTGATTCAATTTGGTCCCATCCGGTCCACATTGGTCCTATTCGGTCCATTCTATCCACTTTGATCTACTTCAGTCATATTTGGGCCATTCGGTTCACTTAGGTCCTATTCGGTCCATTTCAGTCCAGTTTGTCCACTTCGGTCCTATTTGGTCTATTACAGTTCACTTAGGTCCTATTCGGTCCATTCATTCTTATTCGGTCCATTCCGTCCTATTCTGTCAACTTTGTTCCATTTGGTCCAATTCGATCCACTTTGTTCTATTTGGTCCAATTCGGTCCTTTTTGGTCCATTTGGTCCTATTCTGTTCACTTTGTTCCATTTTTACATCTATAGAGCAAGATTAAGCCTCAATTGTAGTCAGCATGTTACTCTAATGCAAGTGAATTTTTCTTTCAATGCAAGTTACCATTGGTAGTCTTTAGTCTCAAAGTTATTTTGTTGCAATTTCATTACCTCGAAGTTGCTTAATTTCAATTCAATTTAGCCTCTAGATAACTTAGTTTTGATTCGCCTAGCTTCAAAACTCTTAGTCATGGTAATTTAGTTCTTAATCATTTTGTATCAAGAAATTTATTTTACTTCCCATGAATTTGACAAAAACAAATTTGTTTTGACAAAGACCTCTTAGTTGAGGTGATTCCAAACCCAAAACCCTTAAGACAAAAAGAAAAATCCCAATCTTGACGTCATCTCGAGGTCAAAAGTGAGAGGCCTCAAAACTACTCAGGGTGTAATTTTAAAAAGAAATAAATTTAGTGGCGACCGTAGTTGGAGAGGCCAAGGAAAACAAGAAGTAAAGAAAACGTTGAGATTACAAGAACTGGAGTAATTTTCAGTACTTTCAGAGCATGGAGAATAATGTTTCATTCTCTCATATTCATAGGGAATTTAATCATTAAAATTATGATAAGGTCCAGTACGAATGTGAGAGAATGGAGCACAATTTCTCTATACTTCGAGGTACCTAAGAATTTTCGCAAGAAATGAGGCTCCAAATTAACTAAGAGGAAGGATAGTATGACCTCCTACATCGGATGTCACACTTAAATGTGTTAGCAGACAATTAGTTTGTATAAAAATAAAATTTAAAAGATGGGCAAATGGCATTAGAGGGAGCAACACAAATAAAGTCTTTTAAAGGATCCTAATATTAAAATTTTTTTAAAAAAAAAAAATCTATTAAAGGAAAAGGCCACAACAAATTAAACAATTGACAAATGATGTGACAGTTAATGGCCAGCACCAATGGCAGTTCAAAATTATGAAATTGGAATAAAAATGAGTAAGTGCCTGATTATGGATCGAGGCTAGGTGACATGTTGTTTAGAGCAATAACCGTTGAAGCATTTAATAAGTGTGTATGTATGAGACATTAAAATTTTTTATTTATTTTATTTTTTCTAACATTAACATAATCTAAAATTACAAAATATATCACATCACTTTAATTTTATCATCTTTCTAAATAATATAATATTATATTTTTGTAATGAGATTATATTAATATAATATTACGATGTAATGTTAAATCACAATGAAGCAAACGCTCCTAAGTATAAATAATTCTTTTACATTCCGGGCATCCAATACTCAATTATATTTCAACCTGCTTATCCTTATAGTTTTCCTTTTGTATGTTAGGATTAAGTCTCCATTGTAATTTCCTCTCCAAAAATTTAAAAAAAAAAAAAAAAAAAGTTCTCCACTGCAATTCTTCTATAAAAAATTAAAATTTTTAAAAAAGAAACCCTCTATTGTAATTAGCTAGCTAGTTACTTTAATGCAAGTACAATTCACTAACGTTAGTATTTAAGTCTCGAAGTCTTTTTATACCATTGCCCAAACTTGCTTAATTTAAATTTAGTTTGACCTCAAACTAACTTAGCTGTGATTGAAGAGGAAGGTTGCACACCCTTCTTCTAATGCATCTCTAAAGTGTTGTTATATTAATTCCTGCCTTAATCTAGATCATGTCTGATGATATTCTAAAGGGTTTATATTGACTTAAAAACTTTTTTTCATGGTAGTTTAGTTTATAATCATTTCATTTTGCAAAATTTATTTTGCTGCTTTCAAATTTGCCAAACCCAAAAGAAGATGACTGTCACTGAAGTACTGTAATACTATTTGGATTCAATTCTGGTGTGCCTTTATTTTAAAATCACATTCTCTATCCTTATGTGTGTGCGCACTTTTTTTATCAAAATAAATAAATAAACTTAGGCATAATGGAAACCTAGAAAAATACAACTTGGTTTTCATAGCGACAACCGATTTTAAATTTAAACACAAAAGACAAGCCATATGTCATAACATAAACAACAGGGAAAAAAAAAAAATTAGAACCACCACAGGTCCACATTCATATAAGTCTCCTTAATCAATTTTTTTTAAATCTTTCATGTCACTTTATTATTATTATTATTTTTTTTTCCATTTTCTACAGCTCCAGTCTTTGTCATTGTATCATGCAATTGAATACTCCGATTTGTCATAATACGATTAATTGCAGTCAAGCTTAAAATAAAATTAAAAAATTTATTAATTGCAGTGGGTTGCAGTTGGCTCCTAAAAAGAAAAGAAAAATAATGATTAATCTTATTTTATCTAAGAAGTTGGTATATATTCTAGAAACTGTCTATAATTAATCCCAGATACCCTAGTTTACATGGAACCTAAGAGAAGTTTTGTTTTCTTTGACTAAGATATGAAGAAGAATAGGTAAAATTAAAATGAAACAATAAAATCAAAGAGAGACAGCTTTTTTTTTTTAGTTTAAGCAACTCGGTCATAGGAGACTGCAAATACAATGTTGTATAATTTGGTCGTAGTATTTACGTAAGGGAAAGTTTCTCCTTGTTTGTGATGGGCTGAAAATATCGAAGATCATTTGGATTTGAAAATTATTCTTATAAGACGAATAGTAGACTCCTTTGGAAGTTTCTTTGCGCCTGTTTTTAGTCTTTCTAGAAGGTGGATTTAGTTAATTTTGGAATGGGTTAAACAAAAAATTATGCATGTTTATAGAGTCACAATCTATAATGCAATTTAATAGTAAATTTGTCAAAATTTATGTTTAATTAAAAAATATAGGGAAAATTTGTAGCCATTGCTACTAACTAGTTTGTAGGCAAACTTTATTAAGTATTTGTTACTCAATATATGTTTTATTGGGAGATATTTCAACTCTTTTTTTTTTCTTTTCTTTTTTTATGAACAAAAAATGAGTAAGAGATGACTTGAGTTGGCGTCTTCCATCTAAGTGCATCCATAATAACACTCTATCTGCTGGCTGGACATGTACGTTTGTTTTTTTTTTAAGTATCAAGATTTGCTGATTGAGCTAAGATGCTCTTTAAAATATATTTTGTTTCAATATTTTTCATAATTATTCCTTTACTTATTTTTCTTTTTTTTTTATAGAATCTCGTAAAGAAAAATCTTTGGCCAAAATGAAAATTTATAAAAGCCAATTAATTAAATAGTATGAAGAATAAAGATAAATAATAGTTGTAATACAAAAGACAGAAAAGATGTGAATTTCAGTTAGTTTAACCGATAAAATCTTTAATAGTTAAATAAAAAATCTAAGAATTAAATTCTCACCTAAATCAAAAATCAATTGGCATTTTCATATGATAATAAGGAGTTATTGTCGAGAGCGACACTCCCAATAGGAGAAAGAAGAGTAGAGGACACGGTTCCCTCTCTTCATATTATGAACCAAACGCATACGTTCTCATTCACTTTTCTTTTAACAGAGCCAAAGTCAATTCTTAAACCGCTCCTGGGGCCCTCGCAACCTTAGATTTAAAAAGCTTAAAAACTCCAGACAGAGAAAGACATAACCATCACCCTCTCTCTCTCTCTCAAATCCCCAGATGAAGGCATGCAATCATAATCTCCTTAATCACATTATTCTTATCCATTTTTCTTTCTTGGGTTATCATAAGCTCTAACACACAATTTTGTTTTTGTTTTTGGATTAATTCAGAGAACAAACTTCATCATCATGAACATCAAAATCCAAGTTGTGTTCATCTTCATCACAGTTTGTCTCTTCGCCTGTTCCTCCAGTCTCCAGGTACACACGCATGTTTCCCTTTTATTAGTTTTTCCCTTCAAATTCCCATTTTCAAGATTCATTCTTTTTATAAACCAAACATGGCAATACCAAGATAGAGTAAGTTGTGATGACGATGATGATGATGATGATGATTTTGATTTCGATTTCCTTGCTGTACGCACTGGTTCTCAAAACAGATTGGAGAGACTTGTTCAGCCAACACTCAATGTGACGCCGGCTTACTCTGCGAAACCTGCGCTGCAAATGGGAACACCCGTTCCAGATGTGTTCGGATCCAACCACTCAGCCCCACATCAAAAGTTGGCTCTTTTTCTCTCTTTTTTTTAATGATTAAAAAATAGTACTGATATTACAGTTTTTTTTTTTTTTTCTTAATTTTTTATGTTTTATGTTTTATTTTGCATGTGGCATGTGGGTTTTGGTTTTTTTTTTTTTTTTTTTAGAGAATGGGTTTTTGGTTTATGAATTAAGAATTTTATGATGAATATGAATAGGTGAAAGGTTTGGCATTTAACAACTATACCTGGCTGACCACACATAACTCGTACGCTCTCAATAGTGCAAAGTCGGCCACGGGTTCGCTTCTAGTCACTGAATTCAACCAGGAAGACACGGTTACCAATCAACTCAAAGTGAGTTTAGTTTCTCTATATATTAGTTCATGTAATTTTCTAGCTCTGCATTTAGCCCACTTATTTTGATTGTTTTGTTTTTCCCAAACTCTAAATAAAATAGTTTCAAAGAAGGTTTTTTTTTTTTTTTTTTTTTTAAATGCTGTTTTCTATTTTTATAAATTTAAATATAAAAAACTGTTTTTATAAAAAGGAAACTTAACAGCCTTTTCCCAATAAAAGATACCATCCATACTTAACTGATTGAAAATTTGTTTTGTTTTCTGACGTGGCACATGGTTATTGGCTGGAAGCCCAGACTTTTTCGCTGTTCTGGCCGGCTTGGCCAAAAATAGAACAGAAAGACTACACTGCCCTCTGTTATAGTTTAGATTTAATTATGTCAGTAAATAGTAACATTACATTACACATTGTTTTGCTCTTGTGGTAAAAATTATTTGTCTCATTTTTAGCGTTTTCCTTTATACTTTACAATGCTACTTTCTTATTTTGTGAACCAAAATTGCTCGAGGAATAAGATTGTGATCTGGTGTGTGTTGTTGTGTGAGTTATACCAAGTTACCAACTAGTTGATTAAAAAATAAACACACCAACTACCCCGCCAAAATCATGTAACTGCTTTCATTTAATTATGCTTGGTATCTAGTTCAAAAAAAATTATGCTTGGTATCTTCTCAAAAAAAAAAAAAAAAATTATGCTTGCTAAGAACTAAGAACCTACCACATTATTTTAATGTTTATGTTTGTGCTACAATTTATTTTGTTGTTTAGATGAATTTTCAACTAACACGTGTGTACACACTCTAATCCCCTTGTAGAATGGCGTTCGAGGGCTCATGCTAGATATGTATGACTTCGAGAATGACATCTGGTTATGTCACTCTTTTAACGGCACATGTTTCAATTTTACTGCATTTGTAAGTACGTCTTGTAATGTTACTTAAATTACATTGTTCTTGCATTTGTATACTTAATATTTGATACTTTGCGAAGGTTAATTTATCCTCCTCTAATTGATTAATTGTGCACTTTATTGATTTCTAGCAACCTGCCATTAACGTCCTCAAAGAGATCCAAGTGTTTTTGGAGGCAAAGCCATCAGAGATTGTCACCATTTTTATTGAGGATTATGTGACATCTACACAGGGCTTGACAAAGATCTTTAATGCCTCTGGTCTGAGTAATTACTGGTTCCCAGTGTCCCGGATGCCCAAAAATGGCGGAGATTGGCCAACAGTGGATGATATGGTCCAAAAGAATCAGAGGTTGGTGGTATTCACTTCAATATCATCCAAGGAGGCCACTGAGGGCATTGCTTATCAGTGGAGATATGTTGTTGAAAATCAGTGTGAGTTTTGTCTTTTCTTAATGAAACCTGTTAAAGTTGTTTACAAATGCTTACTGAAAAGAATGGTTAATGTCACTTAGTTTTGGACCCTAAGCATTAGTTAGAATTTGAGCAATAGTGCTTAGTCAGGTAGATTAAGTTCTAAAAATCAAACATTCAGTAAGAGTATAATTTAATCTAGCTTAAGGAGAAAAGAAACATCTTGTAAATTGCATATGGCAAAAAATCAGATGGTCCAAAATCATATATTTGTCTCTCTTTTTTTCCTTTGGTTGATAGTTGATACTTGAGTTTGTTGCCAGGGTTTAAGTTTTAACTTGCAACCTAAATTAACATAGAATAAATATGTGCTTGCAAAGGTTTCCCTCTTAATAAAAATTTCTTGTTTACTAAAGGGTAAGAATCAATTTTGATGGTGTACTTGAATTGCAGATGGAAATGATGGCATGAAAGCTGGTTCATGTCCAAACCGTGATGAATCGCCACCCATGAACACATTAAATATATCCCTGGTTCTTCAGAATTATTTTCCT
Organism: Quercus robur; assembly: GCF_932294415.1. Taxonomy (NCBI): domain Eukaryota; kingdom Viridiplantae; phylum Streptophyta; class Magnoliopsida; order Fagales; family Fagaceae; genus Quercus; species Quercus robur. The sequence goes on from NC_065539.1 coordinate 12,204,110, forward strand.
ACCAATCCCAATGAATCCCAGTCTTGTGCAGACAATTCAGCTCCATTAATTAGCATGATGGAAACTTGTTATCAAGCAGATGGCAAACGATGGCCAAACTTCATTGCTGTAGATTTTTACCAGGTATTGGCTTATGTGAGGGTATACATGCTTTCAATAAATCATATACCATAAACTAGCTTAGGAAAAAGAACACATTTGAGGAATGTTTGATAAATATATTGACTTCTTGTGGCAGAGGAGTGATGGCGGAGGAGCCCCTGAAGCTGTAGATGAAGCAAATGGTCATTTGACTTGTGGGTGTGACAACATTGCCTACTGCAAGGTTTGCAACCATTACTTTTTTCTTTAGTTTTCTCTCTTTTTTCTTATACCATTACATGACTAGAGAGATTGAATTTTAAGGGGAGGCTAAATTAAAAGTGTTACTAGTAATTTGACCCTTGTTACATTTGAGCAGGCAAATGCTACATTTGGAACGTGTGATGTACCTCCCATTTCTCCCCCTCCGCCTGCTTCTGCAGGATCCGGAACACCAGGAACCACACAAAATCCAACTTCCAACGCTGCTTTCTTGGGTGGTAAACCATTGCAACTGCGGTGGTTGTTGGGGGCAATCTTGGCCTTATGGTTGTAAATTGCAATTTAGAGCATCTTGCTTGTTAACTTTCCTCTCCTATTTTTTTGAACCACATGTGGGTAATTTTTGGATGAGATTGATGGCTCTTTCATTTGGGATTTAGACTGAAAATGACATTAGAATTATATACGCACGACACTACTTGTTCCCATTGTAATATACGTTGCTCAATTGAGTTATTTTTTTTATATGCAGGACTCCATGTTCTTTTTTCTTTTTCTTTTTCTTTTTCTTCTTTTTAATCTAATCCTTTTTGTTGCGTATTTGACCCCCAAAAGCTAATCTCATGCTCAAAGTTGCCAAATATGAAGAATGGAGGAAAGTGGAGACATACTTTTATCCCCCCAACGCACCTTTCTAAATTGTTCTTACACTTTAGCCCATTTTGGTTTGGAACGCATCACAAGTTTCTAGTCTTCACTTCTTTTACCATGATAATTTTCTCGGCAACCATAAGAGGATTTATAAAACCAAAATTATGCTTTTTCTTTTTCTTTTTTTCTGGGATAAGATTCCTTCCATTTGAATACTTAAATTCCCTCCAATTTTTATTAACATGTAAGACGTGCTGCATTTAAGGCTGTGTTTGGTTCATGTAAAATATTTTCCGGAAATGCTATTTTTGGGAAAGGAAAATATTTTCAAGTGTTTGGTTGCATTTCAAAAAATGCTTTGGAAAATTTTTTCTAGTGTTTGGTTGTTTTGCTGAAAACGCTCTAAAAAATCCATTTTTATTATGTTTCTCACATTTTCTTAGGATCCAAACATATATTATTACAGAGAATCAAAATATATAAACAATCAAAAATCAAAACAAAAAAATCAGAAAAGCAAAGAAGCGTGAGAGAGGGACTTAAAGTGAGAGAGAGAGAGAGATCGGTGGCGGCCAATAGGGGTTTGAGAAATGGGTTTGCAGAATGGGTTCGTCGGAGTAGTGGGTTCGTCGGAGTGGTGGGTTTGATGAATGGATTCGTCAAAGTGGTGGGTTCATCGGAGTGGGTTTGAGGAATGGGTTTTCTAGGTTTCTGGGTTTCAAGAATGGAAGGGACGACTCGTCGGTGCTTTGGGCATTGCTCGACGAACGAGCTTAGTCTTGGGTGGGTCGAGGACGAGATCGATTTTGGGTGGATCGTCTTGGGTGGTGATGATCTAGATGGCGGCGTCGACGAGCTTCCAGCGGCGACAATGGGTGCGATCTCGCCGGTGCTTCTGGTGGATCGGTCTTGCTCTCTCTTCTTTCTCTCTCTCTCTCTCTGCCGTTCCGCTGCGTCTGTGAGTCCTTCTTTCTCTCTTCTTTCTCCCTTTGCGCGTCTGTGAGTTCCTCTCTTTGCGCGTCTGAGTTCCGGAAGTGATTTGAAGGTAAAATGAAAACGGAAATGCTTTTACAGAGTCAGAGGGCATATTTTACGGTCAACGGAAGTTATTTTCCGTTTGACCCAATTTTCCAGACCAACCAAACAGCCTATTTTACAGAAAAGCATTTCTGAAATTAGTTTGAAGTCAAAATCAAACACAGCCTAAGAATCAAATAAATACTATATTTTATATATCCTACTAAAAATTAGAGAGAATTAGAGCGTATTAAGTTGAAGTGGATCATTTATTGTCTAATAATAGTTTTAATTAATACTAAATTTTACACATTTCTTGACCACATTGGTACTTTTAAGGTGAGAACTTTCTAAATTGTTTTTCTTATAAGCTAAGTACTTAAAGTATTCACATTGGGTGATAAAACTCTAGAAAATGCAAAATGCATAACACCATTCACACAAATGCACTCCATCCCGTGAGGCATTTTGTATCTTAATTTTAAAATTTGCTACAGTGTCATGTATAATTACATGACCACTTAAGGAACATGCAAATCGTTTTCATTTTTCCACTCTCTGTCTCTGCCCCTCTCTCTCCTTTCTTGCACTCTCTCTCCTCTTTAAATACTTTGTGAAACGCCAGCATTTCAGTTGTTGTGGTGGTCCTTGGCATCAATGTGTACTGTGCAGTAGATCTAGGTTCTTTTGATATGGTGTTGAATGTTGTTGGCTTGGATGTGGATTGTTGTTGGGTTGGGGTGGGTTTGGTTTTGAGTTTTGGTACATAAACGAACCTAGGATTTCAAGCTAAGGGACTGTAGTATAAGTAAAAAGTATATAAATAACTCCAAACAAGTATTCATATAGTACTAACTACTAAGTAATAACAAATTATCAACTAAGACAAATACACAACTTACTCTCTCATTCCCTCTCTAATTTTTTTTTCTTTCTTTTTTTAGTTTGGTTTTTATTTTGTTTTGTTTTTAAATAAAATTTGTTATGTTTTGAACTGAGGATTTACATGGGTTTGGATTGGACTGGGTTGGGCACTTGGGCTAATGATTTTGGAGAGGAGGGGGCCAAGCTACTTGGAAAAAGTGGCCTATATATATATATATATATATTGCTGAAAATATACCTACCTTTTTTTTTTTCGTAAGGCCAAGGGGGCCAAGCTGATTTTGGCCCACTCCTAGGTCTGTACCTGTTTTGGTGATAGCAGTGGTGACTGATTTTGCAATGAGGCATGAGTTATTATTGGTGTGGGTAGAAAATGTATTAATCTAATGTGAGGGAATGCAAAATAAAGAATATGATGTAAGGTGTGTAGTAAAGGTGATCATGTAATATAGACAAAGTCGCTTTTTTTTTTTTTTTTTTGGGCATTTTTTATGAGAATGCTCTTATTATTTATGATTTTAGTTATGGGTTCCAATTAAATCAACTGGTAAAGTTTCTGATGGGTGAATAAGAGATTTGGGGTTTAATCTTTGCCTAAACCCAAAACTGATTGGTGTCTTAAAACCAAAAAATTAAAAAAGTTATCATCAGGAACGGACGCCATATGTTGAAACTCTCTCAATATATATATATATATATATATATATATATGTATATATGATTTTAGTTTATTTGACATAAACGTAGTGATTATTTGAGCCCAAATTGCTTGGCAAGTGTTTTAGAGCCAGATTTTTTAGTCCAGCATGAATTTGAAATAATCCTATTCTATGATTCAAGCACTTGCATAGATTAATTATATTAGGGATACTTCCATTCCAAGTGAGAATTAGCATATCTGATGGGCCAAAAATATATTGACACATTTCGTAACTTAATCAATTAATTTAGCCAAGTGAGATTAATTAGATTCAATTATATGAAATAAGCGTGGTAGCACAAACAAATCACCAACTAAGTTAAATGCGGTAGAAAATAAATTTGACACAGGTGATTTGTTTACGAATAGAGAAAACCATCGAGGCAAAACTTTATCCGGTGAATTTAGGTCACCACTCCAAAAAATTCACTATTATCAAAATATGCAGTTACAAGTAAAAGGAATCTCAGTACCTAATATCAATCTACAATTGAACCCTTACCCCAATACCCAATTAGACTTATAATGTAGTGACAATTTTTCTTTTCAATGCACGGCTCCCAGTACATAACTAACCAATTGATGCACGAATCCAAGTACGTGACTAACACACCAACTTAAGGAAGATGTTGGTTACAAAGTTCTCCAGTTCATCAAACAATGAAAATCAAGAAACTCCTTGGTTACAAAACCATTGGCACAAAGACGCAGCAGCTTCTACAAGGAATATGATAAACTAGGGCAAATTCTGTCTCTAGTCACAATTTGCATGCATAATCAATTTGCATTGAGTTGCATCACTTTGCATCTCTTTGACGGCCCTTAAAATAATCTTTATATATGTCTAGAGTTGTGAAAAAAGAAACCCTACACAAATACACATGAATATGCCTGAAATCAGATCTAAAAATCTGAATTTCGTAATTCTCGATAGATACAACTTCTGTCGAGCTGTTGTCAAGCATTAGCATTAAACCTCGATAGATATGAATCTGTCGAGCTATCTATCAATCTTTAATGAACAGCACTTCATCACTTGTTTCTTGGACAAATGTGCATGGCTTCATACTAAACTTGAACTCTTGTTCCTTGAAGTAATAAACTCATCCTAAATCTACCAAATTACAAGTAAAGTACGTTTTGTCAAAAAATTAGCCAATTTACATAACATATATCTCTGACAATATCCACATATGTCCTAACAATATCTACTATTATGTTTCGGGAAACGTGGGTCAGTATATAGATCAAAATTGCATCAATGAACATGTGCATGTGACCGGTGGCCCAGACCCAGTGAGAGAGGAAATCCTAGTTTCTTTCTTAGCATGAGCGCTGTCCAGCGAATAACCTCTTTTCTCAATAACTTTTTTTTTTTTTCCATTCTTTAGGTCCCATGAGATTTCACAAAAAAAATGTCATCATCATTGATATATCACTTACTAGATTGATTCACAAGAAAACCCTATTGATTTCAGTATCAGAGCAATTAGGACAGTGCCACATCAGTGCCCCTGCAAGCTCTTTTTTGTGTTTGCAAGTATTCACTCGATTAGTCAACCATTCAATCAAATGATTCATCGCAAGTAGCTTCACCTTGTAGCTCTTGACAAGAATACTACTGATTGGGATATTTCATTTATTCTCGTTTGTGGGTATGATAGGAATGAATGAAATGACTATGAGAGAATGTCCATTCCACTTTATTCATGAGTAAGCATTTCTCTCAAGAGTGGAAGACGCGCTTCCTTTAATAACGTAGAGATGAAATATCAATTATATTTATATTTGAGTGGGAAAAAATCTCAACAATAAAGAAAAGGAACATACACATCAATATCAATTCTTCTTTGCAGTCATGATCATTACATAGACCTATAGAAATTGAGGGCAAGCATTATACTATTATCACATTTATGATATTCAAACCGTGGAAAATTTCCAAAGGGCCCATCTAGCTCTATGTTTGGGGTGTTAAAAGAGCTTTAAGACTCCTTGAAATTTTTTAATCTATAAAATAATTCTAATCTAAATCTATATATGCTTTAGCATTAAAGCTCTTCTTTTTTTTCTTTTTCTTTTTATACAAGATAAAAATTCTACTCTAATTTAATCTAAGTGTATATGTGTGTGAAGCTCCCTCATGGAGACTTTAATCCCAATCCTTACTTCCCTACACTCCACAAGCACTTATATTTGTGGAGTGACCATCGCACCAAAGATGTACAGTGATAGCATTAAAGTTCTTTAGCGTATTACTACAATTTTTAATAGAATTAGTAAATTACAAAATTGTCCATGTTTATTTTTCAAAATGAGTCCTGATGCCCACACATTGAAAGAGATGGAGAGAGTGTCCAATAAGTGCTAATAATAATTAAATAAACATTGTCATTTACTTAAAATAATTGGATTTAATTATGAAAATACAAACAATTTTTTTAAAAAAAAATTACTCAATTTAATTACCAAATGACTGTAAATCTTTTGAAACACTTTACCACTACAATTTGCCAAACATCTAAAATGTTGAAGAGCCTTTTAATTATAACTCTTTATTACAAAATCTCTACAAATTAAAGTTTTACTTCCTATAGCAACCCAATGAGCCCTAAGCCTCGAGGAATAAACAAAATCTTGTGCATTGTGTAAGTATACGAGGGTGACTAAACCATACATAACTTGGTGCACCCTCATATGTACTTTATTCCACCCATAAAGAATTATTAGTTCCAAGATATGGTTGTTTTGTTTGGTGATGTTAGAATTAGAATTGTGACTCTATGGAAGGGTGCATAGGCACATCCATTTATAAATGGATTTGGCTTACCTCCAGTATTTTTTTAACTAAAATCTTTTTTTTTTTTAATGAGAAATTGTCACATCACTCACAAACTAAATAAAAAATGGAGATTAAAACTCACTACCACTTATCATTGTGTATTTAAAACAAAAAGAAACCTCTAGTTAAAAAAATACTACAGGTAAGTCAAACACTTTATAAATAAATAAGATAAATGTGAGATCATTATTAATTAGACTATTTTATTTGTAATAATTATTTAAAATGAGATTTTTGTTCCCTTTTTGCTTAAGCATAAATAGAAGGGATCAAATCCTTGGTACAAATCCCATAAAAGGGATGACGTGTCAAAAAGCCATTCTATTAGTAAAATAAGACCCAGAATTGGTTATTGACAGTCTTATGAATACAATTAGATGTCTTCGAAGATGTTTCTCAACCCAAAAAAAAAAAAAAAAAAAAAGAGTTTTACAACCCACAATTTTCCTCCCTCACTTGTTGTAATTACTATCAAATAAATATTCAAATCAAGCCATTGATTTTGTAGCTTCATCGAGATAGTCCCTCATCAACACATTAGTAAAATAAATCCAAATTAGTTACTCCCAACCCCCCGGGCGGGCGAACAAAATAGAAATATTATATTCATAACATTTTCACAACAAATCTTAAGTGACGAATTATTATTGACTATTATGGGTTGACAAAAAATAATTTAAATTGTGAATTCAAATTATAACTAATAATAATTTACCATTTATAATTTGTTTTGAAGGTGTTATAAAAATGTTCACCTTGTGAAGGTGTTCACAATAATAAAAATATTGTGAACGTAAAAAAGCAAAAAAAAGAAAACCGTGTCCTTACATTGACCCACTGCGGGCCTGTAGCAAATGTACCCAAAGACTCATAGTCGACCATTCCTGGACCCCTAAGGGCCCCAACCACCTACAAGCCCAAGACACAAACCCAAACTGACCCATTTCCGGAATGGGATGCGAGTCCAACACCCAGAATCAAAAGACAGGAACTGCTTCCACGGTTCCACCCACGGAGGACAAGAGCATATGGGTCATGGGTGTAACCATAGGATTCGTAGCCTGAATGATTCTTCTTCACATGGAATTGAGCAGGGTTGTGGCTTTGATGGTACCTGTTGTTCCACACTTTTGGGGGACAATACCCAGTTTACTGACAAGAATTTGTTCAATAATAGGCGCTTCTTGCTACTTTCATCTATTTATTGCTATTAAAATTCACTGTTTTTGTTTAGATATTTTGTGGTACCTTTCTTTTTTTGGCTTACAACAAGGCAGGTTTCGAACCCAACCAGGAATGCCATTGAGTCACAAGGCTCTTGGCATTTGTGGTATAATTTTTGGTGTAATAAGAATTTGAGGTTTAATTCAACTATAGACAACATGTGCAATCAATTATAAACAAGATCGGCATATCTTTACAGTTTGTCTTCTTGATGCTTCCATCTTGCCTCATTTTGATTCACTACGCTTTCGCGTTCACTACTGTCTCCTGGTTCCATCACCTGCTTCTCTTTCAACATATCCTTTGCACTGTCACCATTTGCACGTCCTGCATCCCTTCCAGCTCTACGATCCTGAGACAAGACAACCAGAACATGATTAGCAAATATCTACATGAAAGAAGTGGTAACATCAAATTGATATGTCTACTCTATTGACTAGAAAAACAAAGAAGTTGTTGTATTCTTTGATATCTCATTCTAAAATTTACTCGTTTCAAACTGACCTAACTATAAAGGGTGGAGGAGATGAAAGGGAGTGATGCTAACCAGACCGTGAGGGATGGAGAGGGGGTAGAGAGAAATGAAATGCCATGAAAGGGAAATGGTAAATTAATTGGAGTATCATAAAGACCAAACCAAAGAAATGGAAGTTGTTGTAACAGTAATGGATTACAATTTCTGGTCAAAAGACCAAAAAAATAAAAAGGTATAAAAAATATACTGCCTCAGAAGTTATGCATTAGCTGAATTTTATTAAATTATTGTTGCTGTTTGATCACATGCATTAGGAGTTATTGTTTCTGTTTGAGACGTAAGAAGAGTTAACCAGCATTTAATACTTGTTTTTCAAACTTGATAATTGCTTACTAATTGTATAATTTATAGTGGTCCAAATGCCTTAAGCATCATTTCCTAATTACTCTGTTGAGATATAGATTATTTGTTGAGAGGACTAATTGATGACATATAATATGATCTGATAAATTGTTTTTGAACAAATGAGAGTACATTGAACTTGAATTTTGAGCAGGATTGCATACATACTTCTTTGAAGGGGGAGTCTTCAGCTTCCAGCATATGTATAACATGTCCCATTTTTGGCCGCTTCTGTGCATTGGGATCCACACAACGTAAACCAACAAGAAGAGCCCTCTTCAATGCCCTTGAAGTAGGCTTCTCAGGCAGCTTTGGATCCAATACTCCTTCTGCATTCCTGTTTGCGACCATCTTCTTAAGCCACTCAACTAAGTTGACCTGAAAATTCTAGGCTTTTTAGTTCAAAGCAAACATAGAAGAGGAAAGACATAAAAGAAATCTAGAAGAAAAATGATTTGACTAATTCAAATATCTTTGAAGCAAAATTGATATCAGTAATATTGTGCAAACCTCTTCTGGAGGTCGGCTATAATCAACCGGGTTCCTCCCAGTAATTATTTCCATTACAAGAATCCCAAAGCTGTACACGTCACTTCTTTCATTAAGCATTCCCGTGCTTGCATATTCGGGAGCTACATAGCTACAAAAACAGAAACAAGATTGTCATTACCTCTTTTGCACACACAGAAACACAAACACGTACAAATACACATACACAGCCCTACATACCCAAATGTTCCCATGACACGAGTTGTAATGTAGCTACTCTCTGCACCTAGGAGCTTAGCAAGGCCAAAATCTGAAACCTTTGAATTCCACTGCTTGTCAAGTAAAATGTTGCTTGATTTTATATCTCGGTGAACAACTTTGGGTTCCAGCCCCTCATGAAGGTAAGTTAGCCTACATTATTAGTCCAGTTATGGTAAATAAGCATGCTTTATTCAAGCGACCAATAAATCAATGCCATGGATGAGATGCAGTGAAAGGAATGAATATCATAAAATAAAGCTCAAATGTGAGTGATTTGGATCATACCCTTTTGCTGTTCCAAGGATGATATTCATCCGAATCTCCCAAGTAAGAGGGCTGCAAGGCCCTACATCCCCATGAAGCCATTGTTCCAAATTCCCATTGTTTACATACTCATATACAAGCATCCTATCATTTAAGGGAACAGTCAATTATCTCTAAGGACTCAAAGATGATATATTTAACACCCTTTACAAAAGTACATAATCAACTTAAAATCGTTTTCAATTGGGCATTAATAAACTCTAGCCAGCAAATGCAATAACATAGAACAAAGTCCAAAAAAGGAAGTTGGGGTAATTAGGCAAGAACAAAGTAAGTACCTATGAGCTCCTTCAGCACAGTAACCAAGCAATCTCACCAAATTCTTATGCCGAACCCGACCAATTGCCTCAACTTCAACCTTAAACTCCTTCTCAGCTTGTCCCCTACCAAATACCAAATATCTAATTCATCAATTCTTTAACACTAACCAATTGGTTTAATAATAATCTAACACGAATTAAACAGCAAATTGCACCACAATTAATATCTCAAGAACAGAGTAAATTCTAACGGCAAAAAATAAATAAACAAAAAGCTAGCAAGAAAGCACCTATTATTGAGCAAATTCTTGACAGCAATCTGACTATTGTCCTGCAAAACACCATGATATACAATCCCATACCCACCTTCACCAATTACATTATCGTCAGCAAAACCATTTGTGGCAGCCTCAAGCTCTCTCAGAGTATACCAATGCCCCCACCCCAAGTGTGAAACTTCAGGAACCACTATAGCTACCTGATCAACACCGCCACGAGCTTCCCCACTGCCATGCGAAGAAGAAGACCTGCAGAAACGCTCAGGGTAAGAAATCCTATGATCCTTCCCAATCTCAATGTGAATCCTTTGGTGGTACCCCATTGGGCTCTCTTCCTCTGGAGGTGGAAGCAGTGCTTGTCTTTCAACTATTGCGGAAACTGGGTCGGATTCGGGAGATGGGTCGGGTTCAAGTTGAGACCTTGTTGTTGGCTTCGGCTCTTGGTGGTGGGTGTGGTGGTTTCGACCATGGTCGACTCTGATCTCCTGGATCTCTTTGGAGACAAGTGGGATTGTGGGTCTTCGAGAGTTCTTGGATTTGGAGCGCTTTGAGACCAGCCATAGAGAAATGAGGAAGAGAAGGAGCACAAACCCAGCTCCAACACAAACACCAAGAATCACCCACAGTTTAAGCCCGAAGATTGATGTCGGTTTGGAGAGCTGGTCGTTTGCTTTGTGATCAGACATTAAAAATGTTATCTTTTTGTTTGTGTTTCAATGGAAGCTAAGTTAAAGAAGGTAGCTTTAACTTATAAATGCACTGCACTGCACTGCACAATGCTCTGCACTGAGAGTGGGATCAGTTGGTGCATATACAGTTAACATTAAAAAAAGGGCAAGAAAGAGTGAGAGAGAGAGAGATAGATAGAGAGTGAAAGAGAAAGAGAGAGCAATGGAGGGCATGGCAGCTGGCGATGATGGGACTTCTTAAGGGATCGTTTGGGAATACGTGGGACCCTTTTTTGAAGAAAAGAAAATAGCTTATGTAAAGTATTCTATAAGATTCGTCCAAAAAATTTTGTTTATTACTATTCAAAACATTTAGTTATATTATCTATTATATTTAATTAAAATATCAACTCTTTTTAAAATTTTTTAATTGTTTATTTTTCTTCACCATCAATGATTACTTTCCATTTTCTTCTTTTATTCTTGCAAAAAGTAAATAAAAAATTAAATGTAAAATGAATAGTTCAAGTAAAAATTATTGTAGTAACTATGGGATGTTTGGTGAGTGCTTCCAAACAACAATTTGTAGTTTTTAAACAATATTTCACGTATTTTTACACACTTTTTTACCCACATGTATTTTCACAAAAATTTTTAAACAATAATTTTCAATTTTTAAATAAATGTACCAAACGGGCCCTATATATTTTTACACAATTTTATATAAACTAATGTAGGTGATTTTTATTATTTGATTAGCTAAAATGTGATACTTTTGCAATTTAATGTGAGCGCTCTAAAACAATATCTTGAATTTAAATGTAAAATTTCACTAGAAAGTATAAACAATTTACAATATCTAGATGTAAAATTTCACTATAAAGTAGAAACGATTATAAATTGTAGAGTATTTTTTTCAAGGTGGGCCTGGGGACTAAAATACCTATACTTTATCCATCCTTCTCCTTCTCTTTTCTTACTTAAAAAAAATTTATAATAAAATAATTTTCTCACAAAAAATAAATAAATAAAATAATAATAAAGTATATTTTACGCATGCTATAATTCGAGAAGTTTGTCTTATAGAGCATCTTCTTTGGCATCGTTGTCAGCAGAAACAGACCCTCATAGATGCTTTGTAATGTTTGTTTTTTGGACTGAGATTGAAAAAGACCACTGACCTAGTAAAACCTTCAGCTATGCATTGGGTAAGGCCGGCGTGCGATTATATAAAAAATTAAGGTTATGTTTGGTTTAGTGGAAGGGAAGGCAAGAGAAGAGAAAGAAAAAGAAAAAAGAGTAGGGAAAGAAAGTATTTCCCCAAGTGTGCTTGGATACGGAGAGGAAGAGGAATAAAAGATGTAAGGTATTTTATATTTTTATCTTTTTAAATTATAAATTAATAAGGATATAAATGTCATTTCACAAAAATAGACAAAACCTTTTAAGGATATAAGAGCAATTTTAAGAGGAAAAAATAATGAATTCCATAAAAGCCGTTTTCCTTCCATTCTTCCTTCTTTTTATTTTCCTTTCTAACCAAACAAACGAAAGTCATTCCTTTCTTTTCTTTTTATTCCTTTTCCATCAAATCAAACAAAGCCTAAAGGCCGCAAGATAGACGCATGAGGACCATGTATCAAACCACCAACCCAACTCAATTTGACATCTCGAGTCGATTTTCATGAGTTAGGTTGAAATTTTATTTTAAGGCTATGTTTGGCAACTTGTAAAATGATTTTCCGAGTGTAAAATATTTTCAGTTGAAAGTATTTTTGGTGTTTGGTTCTCCAATGTAAAACATTTTCCAAAAAAAAAAAGAAGGGGGGGGTCAAAAAATACCTATAATACAATTAGATTTCTCAAACTACCTATACACATCACACATGCACATCCATTAATTCCAATCTCAAAATATTAACATATATATATATATATATATATATATCTCCAAGTTTTGTGTACATAACAATTACACAGGTATCCGCATACAAAAATCCCAACACAACACAAAATAAAATCAACTACCACAGCCTTCATGGTCATTCACCCAAATTTAGATGTGTCATTTGATTGAGTTCATTGTTCTTCTGGACTTGGGATGCCACTGCGTTTAGCATTTTGGCATTAATCTTTGCAATCTTCATTGCATGGTTCTATTGCTCAATTGCAATATCTAATTGATATTTCAATAATTCATATTTAACATCTTCTAGGCAATAGGGGATCTCTTCAGTTGAAGGAGTACTAGAACTTGAGCAAGAATGAGTAGTATATTTATAGGATGAATATCCTTCTTGTACATTCCCACCATCAATCTACCAAAATTTCATAAAAGCAACTTCCCCATCCCTTTTGTTCTTGAATGCCCTGTGATCGGCTCTAGAAAATTGATGAACTTGGACACGGGCTTCTTCCCATGTGTCGTACACACCAGGCACACAGCCAATGAATACCACATGTCTTACCCTTTAGGTGGTCAATAGGATAAACAATTTAAAAACCAAAATCGGCCTTATGACATACATATTTAGCATAGGAAATTATTTGACATACCATTCAATTAAATGTGTAAGCAACAAGATGATATACAAGAAACGTGCCTGCAACACAAGACAGTGTGGAAAAGTTCAGCAATCCCAGCACAACATAAATACAGTATAGAACAGTTGAACATCACAACTTTACAATAATCATACAACCCAAGCAAATATATAGAACAAATATATCTCATTTGAACAAAAAATACCCAAATCCACAATTTTTGAAACGAACAACTATATAAATTTCAACCCAAGTAAATAAAACAAGATGTTACAAATATTCATGGATATTCTTATATATTCATAGAAATTCATTTACATATTGATTGATCAAATCAATGGACCAGTTGTAATTTTCAATTTCTGACATACTAAAATAAATCAATCGCAACCCAAGAACAAATCATTGTTATTACCTCAACCAAATCATGAAAGCAAAAAAAAAAAAATAATAAATAAATAAAATAAAACTACTTTATAAATGGGAACAACCCCATAAAAGCCTAGACCTCAATTAGAGGATGTGTGTCTCGAGGGAAAAGAAAGGTGGAAGTGGGTCAAGGGAGGAAGAGGGATGGATAAGGAGAGTGAAAAGAGAGAGGAGGGATAGAGAAATGCCAAAACTACCTTCACCGGAGGTGGGGCTTGCAGACACAACAACAGGGCCATAGGTCGAGGGCTAGTTTTGGGCTTCACCGGCGTTACCTCTCTCCTTCCTTCAGCTTGGGCTTGGTGTGAGTGATGAGAGTGTGAGTGAGGAGATGATTCATGTGAGGATTGGAAATGCTTTAAAGGTAAACACCATCAATGGTATAAAACATTTTCCAAATATCAATTACTACAAAATTGAACACAGCCTAAGTCTTTGGTCGAATGGGTTGATAATTTTTTCAACCTATCTTACTCAACTTGACCCATCATGAATATAAATTTATTTTATTATTCTTATTTTAAAATTATAGTTTAATTGATTTTGGTATTTTGATGAAGAATTTAGAAATTTTGAATATAATTTAAGCATATTATATAAATTGAAATAATTTATTGAAAAAAGTTTTTAAATAATTGATGAATGTCCATTTTTTTACAAAGCATAAATATTTTTTGCACAACCCACTGACCCAACCCAATCCAACCTGACCAATGTAAGTTGGGTTGGGTTAAGAATTTAAAAAATATATATATATATATTAAGCAATTAAAGCAAATGTCAACTCCTTTTATAATTTTAATATTATTGACAAAAAAGATTATGTTTTAACATCATTTTTTTCTTCTTAGAAATATTTCATAATAATTAAAATATTATTAATATGTAGATTGCAAAATTATTATTATTATTATTACCACTGAAAGCAAAATTATTAAAAAGTCATTTTGTAGATTGCAAATTTGTGTGGGTGTGCAGATCTAATAATAGTGTAGCGCGCATTGGGTAAATGCGCAGCCAATATGAATTTGTTATAGTACTTTGTTAATTTGTTTTCCCATTGTCTCTTAAGAGGGATTTTTTCAAATAGTTTTTTTTTTTTTTTTTTTAAATTTTATAAATGATTTTTTCAAATAGTTGAGAGAAGGGAAATTAAACCCTACAATACTCTTGACCAGAGATTGTGTTAATTGCTCTGGATAAAGACCTTTGTACTTAATTTTGGTTTGAATGAAATGCTCTTTCAGATAGCAATAATATTAGCAATAATAAGCTGTATAAGATAGCAATAAAAATAACAACAACAAGAACAAGTGTTATAAGCTGTATAAGGCTTTATTATTAGACAACGAATCAATAGCGAGTTTATTGAATGGTCATCTGGTAACTGCAACGAGTTGTTAAACTCGATGGTATTATTATATCTTCCCTATTAGCTGAATTTTGGTTCAAACCCACTAGGGAAAAAAAAAAACAGAATTATTAATATGTTGTGTTCAAAATGCATTGGTGTTAGATAATATATCCATGAAGGGATACACATCAAAAGGTTCATCAATTTGCACATCCATTATACCACAATATGAGACTAAATCTAATAATCCATCCATACATAAGTAAGTCATGTGACTATGCCACTACAATTAATCATTAAACCTAACCTTGATTTTTGTCCATTTGTAATTATGATGGGCAGGGCATGAAGAGTTAGCTCTATAAGAAGATAAATGAGTGGGGGATGAAAAGCTAGTAGCTGCTATTTAAGAAGAAAGTAGCATTGACATTTTACATTTGTTAATGATCATAGATGTCTTAATTTGTTTATCGTGTGCTTTCAATGAAGGTACTCATTAAAATGCAAATCATGCAACCTAATAATTAAGAACAAACTATAAGAGGCATGAAAAAAATAGTGTAAGCCATGCGAGGTGGGGTGTACAAGCCATATCAACAGTGGTAACCAGTTGGTGTGCAACAGCTATCAAACAAATAGGCAGTTTTAATTAGCTGCGTTTTATGAAATTCATGGTCATTAATATAGGTAATTTACGTGAGTTTTAGTCAGCTCAACTAGTAAAATATCTTATATATAAAAAGATCTAGAGTTTAAACATTGCCTATATAAAAAACCAGTTAATGTCTTGAGTTTGATGATAAAGAAAAATTATCATAATTCATACAGCAAGATATTCTATTATGTATGTGTATATATATATATATATATATATCATTTATTATAATTTGCTTTTCACAATTTCTAAATAATATCTGATTTATTTTTAATGGCCAAGGCATTTGTTGAATGTCATAGCATTTTGATATTTCATACTATATATATATATATATATATATCATTTATTATAATTTGCTTTTCACAATTTCTAAATAATATCTGATTTATTTTTAATGGCCAAGGCATTTGTTGAATGTCATAGCATTTTGATATTTCATACTGCGCGCCTTGGTACCGTATAGCATAACTTGCAGTATGGTGGTGGTTAGATTTTGGAGTAATGGATTACTTCAACTTGTTTGTTGTTGTACGTCCAAAAATAAATAGCATTGTCCATTGTGTCTTGTTTGTCGATGGATCTTGGAACCGTGCTTTTGTTCTATACGTTAGGCGGTAAATGAATCCAGCAAAGGGTGTTTCTATGTTCATGCTATAATATAAATTCATAGTGGGGTCAAACTGCTACCTTTTGTATTTTTTTTCTTTGTTTATTTGAAGTGAATGTGTTTGTAATAAATAATGTCGAATGCTACCTTTTGTATTAGTATCATCATGATTTCCCATTTCAATAGGCTATATCATGATTAGTCCATATCAATTATCATATCCCTTTTATTTCCTTATGAAAAAGTGTATATTGTATCAACCCAAAAGATTAAGTCAAGGACTTTGATGTTAAGTATGCATGTGTAGGTGAAGTCTTCTATTAAATAATAATAACAAGAGTGGCTGATTAAATAACATAATAAGGTCAAAAGTCATAAGTTTAAGCTTTTTGATCAAGTGGTGTCACAACATGGTGGCAAAGTTTACGAGGGTCTCTTTTGCAATTGGAGTGAGAACAAGACAAGCCCATAAAGCCTGCATGGAGATGATCTAGGAAAAAGATTCAATATTGTATCTCTACATGTTATATTAATTACTCAATAGGGTATGGCATGAGGTTCCTATGGATGAGCGTGCAAGGTTTAAATGTTGTGCGTTCTCATAGATGGCATACCATAGGTCATGGATGATGCATTGGTGAAGGAAAAATCTCATCGGCAAGTAGAATCTGATAAGATTTGTTTAAGGCCCACAGAGAGGCAATGACTCAACCGTGAGGGGGAAGACTTAGTGTGGAACTTCATTCACACGTGCATTCCCATCATTTGTTTTTTCATTGAATAACAAGACTAGTTTAATTTTCATGGAGATGGAGTACCCTCTTCCCCACCCCCATCCCTTTTCTTCAGGGCAAGGGTAGCTTATAATTGATCATTTAACAACTATTCACCGCAGGATTAATACTTAAAACTAAAACTAAATATCATATTAATATATCTTTCTCAATCTCAGCAGCCAGGAGTGTGCCTAAATCAACACCCATATTTTATGATGGAGTATCCCTTAGTGGGATTTTAAAGATTAGAGTATGTAAGATATTAATTAGCCCTTTACTTTGTTGCTAGACCAATTATAGCTGCTTTATCAACCTTTATTAGATGCTTTCTTAGTGAGATTGGTACTGCTTTTTTACTAATCTTCTTTGCGAAATGGCTTGGAAGAAATTATAGGGAAAAAAGGTTCAAAATAAGCATAAAGTATTCCAAAATTCACAGTTGTTTAATTGTATGAACATGGGACGTGTATTCTTGTTCAATTATGGATACAGCAGGCATTGAAAGGATTGGAATCTAATCCAATTGTTCAAGTGAACTGTCGTATTGATTACCAGGCCAGAAGTTTGTTTGTTTGTTTTTTTTTTTTTTTGGGTGTTGCTAAATGCTAATACGTATTAATGGAATTTGCATGCAGATAAGATATTGGAAATACGTATTGGAATTTGCATGTAGAGAATATATTGGTACAAGCAAATTAATTCCAATACGATCTATGCAAGATTAATTAAACACCAAACCACCAAGGTTGATCATAATTTAATTAGCACGTAACTGGTCTATTTGACTGTTTGAACTGGATGCTTAAGCTAAAGGCTTGCATGGAATTAAGAGGATTTAACTATAAATACAAAAATGTAGAAACCAATATCTTATACATATTTAGCGATTACTACTTGTCCACTTGTTATAAACTGCTCTTTATCTGTAAAAGTCTACAGTAAACAAAACCAAACAGATTAAGCAATTTTTGCTCTTAATCTATTGCAAATTTCTCATCTCATGAGGCTCTCAAGAAATGACATGTAAATCAATTCCCTTATAATAAAACATTAGAAACAAACGATGAGATCATCCAACTAAAACACATTTGGCAGCTTGTTTGGGAGAACTTGGTTCTGAATATCTTTCTCTTCAATTAGTTGATTATGGTGAGTATGAGTTCTTAGCGTAATCAATTTAGTCTATTCTCTTTTTTTTCTCCAGATATCAGATCTGGCCTATCCCAACAAATGAACAAAAATTGGGAATTTTTAAAAAAAATTTCTTTAGCCATTTTATTTTTAATAAATCGTGTCCAAAATAATTATTCAAATTTATTGCATTTGCTTCCTTTGATATCTAATGGATCCTGTCACTTTTTGGGTCAGATGACATTGATTTTCAAGTGTAAATACTACATTTTACAACTTTTGAAAAATCATTTTCATTAAAACTTAAAGAGGGTACGTAAAATGATCACTTAACATACCAAAGGTAAAAAAAAAAACATATCCTACATGTTTTTAAAATTTTAAAATTTGACATATGACAAAATTTACATGAAAATAGATCACCTTGGAATCTAAAGGTAAAGTTGTTATTATTTGGATAAAATTTGAAAGTTGTCATCAAGTAAGTAGTGACATTAAAAGTGGACATTAATGAATATGATCAATGTTAATTGATTTTGATTGGCCATTAAAAATAATAACTATAATCAATTAATGTCATGATTTTCAATGATTCGGTTCAAAATGATGGTGAACATGCATACATTTGATAAGCTTTACAATATAATTATGATTTTTTACAAAATGGTATTTACGGCTAAAATTAATTAGTTGTTTTCAAAACATGTATAACTTTCGAACTTATTATTAAAAGAAACATATATCACTAATTCGATTTTTTATAAGATAAATATATTTTTTATCATTTAAAAAAAATGAAGTTCCGTAACTTAAAGTCTACGAACTCTAAGAAAATTTTCTCTATAAATAAAGAAACCCACACCCACGTGAGTCTTTTTATCTTTCCCCCAATTATAGCCACCTTGCAAAACATTCATTCATTCTCTAAATTAAGCTAGCTAAAACATGAAAATTCATGGTCAAAACCTAATTTTCAAGGCATCAACATATCAATCCATTACAAATCACCACATTAATGCACATCAACTCAATGTTGAAGCTCAAACACTACATTTCTAGGTACTTGTTGTCACAAGCTTCAATACCAACATACATTAATGGCCACAACACATAAGCCCTGTACAATTTTTTTTTATTTTTTTATAGTAATTTGATAGTTAAAATGGGAATGATAAATTTGAACCGTGAATGTCTTATTTGAAAATATTAAGAGATGTCAATTAATTGAGTTACAAAGTTCTTGACATACCTTACACAAACTAATGGAGAAAAACTAGTAAATCTCCATATTGTGCTATGCTTGTTTGAGTTTTATGGTTCTTTGCATGATGATAGAGTTTTTTCACAAAATTATTAAATGAAACTATGAATGGAAGTAGTTAACCGAATTGAGATGGGCAAGTTGATTTGTATAATTCTAAAATCTTAGGAGTCAATAAATAAAAAAATTGGCAAATTACAATTTACCCACCTGTGATTTGACCAAAATTTAAATTGCCTACTTGTGGTTTAAAATTTGACATTTTACCCACCTGAAGTTTACTCAACTAGAGTTATGTAACCCACCTCTGTTAAAAATAGGGTTAAATATGTAATTTTGCTCCACTTTTATGTCTCTCTCTTCCCAAAACAAAAAACACACACAAAAACAAGATAAAAAGGGAGGGTTTTGCAAAAATTAAGAACCATCATAATCTATTCTCCCCCACATCCCTTTCATTAAAGCTCCGGCCAAAAGAAATTTTT
Source organism: Quercus robur (assembly GCF_932294415.1). NCBI lineage: Eukaryota > Viridiplantae > Streptophyta > Magnoliopsida > Fagales > Fagaceae > Quercus > Quercus robur. The sequence goes on from NC_065539.1 coordinate 12,224,134, forward strand.
TCTTTATGTTGGAGATGAATCTTTCTACAAGCACTATTCTCCATTGCCAAGCCTTTCACTCCAAATTAAAAAACAAACAAATAAATGCACACAAAACCCACCAAAACAAAGGGGAGATAAAGTCAAGCTTTAGTCAAAAGTTGCTAATGAACCTTAAACAAAGAACTTCAAATCAAATAAACCCACAACTGGGAACCTCAAACAAAGAAAAAAGGAAAGAAACCCACGAAGCAAAATGAGAAAGAAGGGTTCAATAACAAAGAAAAAGGTCAACATTCAAATCTCTTGGATAAAGGGCATCTTACTTATGGAAGACAACAATTTAAGTTAATATTCCTAACGAAAATAAATTATGAAAAATAGCTAAGGCAACAGTACTAATTTAAGGAGCAAGCAATTTCAACAGGATGCAAGGGATCAATTAGGTGAAAAAGCAGATGTCTTAGCATTAAAAAATAATAAGAGTAAAGTTTTTGTTATAAAATTCCTATAACTTACTGAATACTGGTCACCACCATTTGCTACACTACGCTTTATTAAAAACACCTTAATCCATTGCAAAAGGAGGTAATTCATGGATTCAATTCCAGAGTCTCTAGAGGTCAGTAAGCCTTCTTTGTCTTCAAATCCACTTCAACCATCCACGTCAATCACTCCAAGCAAGAGAGAGAAGGGTAATATGAGATTTGTAGAGTTTAATTGGGTTTTATTTTTTTGGGTATATGTTCTTCTTGTTCAACATCTATGTGAGTTAAGAGAGAGACCAACACCACATTTTTATTGCTAAGTGCTCAGATTTATTGTTGGTTTTTTTTTTTTTTTTTTTTTTGTTATATTAATTTTTACAAAACCCTCCATTTTTTAGATTGTTTTGTCTTGTTTTTGTATGTGTTTTTTGTTTTGGGAAGAGAGAGGCATAAAATTGGGGCAAAATTACATATTTAACTCTATTTTTAACAAAAGTGGATTACAGAACTCTAACTGAGCTAACCTCAGATGGGTAAAGTGTTAAATTTCAAATCACAAGTAAGCAACTTAAATTTAAGTCAAATCACAGGTGGGTAAGTTGTAATTTGCCCATAAAAAATTGATAGCCCTATGGTTAGTTTGTAACCGGTCCTACTTGAGGATCTTTTCACATTGGGCGGGGAGGGAGGGATTATAGACTCCAAATATTTTTGGTAATTGTGTGTGAAGTTATTACATACAAAAAAATATTGTTACACACAACTTATCACACAATGCTAGTATACACTCGCTTAATATGTTATAATCATGTTTTGAAAACACAATTTCAAATAAAATTGTGAATGGTGAAATTGTGTTTTGAAAAAAACAAATTTATAATTTTTTTCAAAACACAATTTCAACTTGTATGGCATAGTTTGTATGTACATGCTAGTATACTACGTGTGATAATCATTTTCCTATTACATATATCAAAAGGGTCCTGTAGGGATGAGGGCCCAAGATTATATATTGGGCATTGAGCTTGGTCCGAGGACGTTAAATGGTCCGAGGAGGAACAAGTAGTCATTAGGGGTTTCAATTTGAAGTCTCATAAATAAGGAATGAATAGAAGGTGGTTCGAGTAGGAACTCCTCATCGGATATGATGAATGCAGCTAAAATATCTATTCCAGTAATTAGAATGACCCTCCAGAAAACTCTAATGATAGGGACGTGTTTCATGAACATACAGGAAGGAAGGAGACCAAAAAATATCTAAGGAAAAGATGTTACCACCGCATTAAATGCACTACAACTACTTTTCTGACCGCATTTATGTGGAGAAGACCTTAGAACAGTACTGCCTTGGCTACCACAACTCACAGAAAGCCAAAGAGGGTGTCTGATGGAACGGGTACTCAAGTAAGGGCTAAGATGATCAACAAGTGTAGGATCAAGATGATCTAAAGGGAGCTATATAATATGAGAGACCCTCCATGAGAAAGGGATCGGAAGAAGAGAGAGAGAACACTGTAACAACCTAAATTGTCTTTGTATCAAATTGTGATCAATTTATATAAGTGTAACCTCCATTGATATCAAAATTTTTTATTTGTGTTTGATTGTCATTCAATTCAATACTAGCTGTTGTTCAACTTATTAGGGTCTAGTTCTTTGACCCACTCTCTACAAATTTATTGTACTTGGCTCATTTGACCAAAATCTTATACATCTTGGGCTTGGGCCGTATATCAGGTCCTTACAGGTCCTATTAACTAGTGTTTCTAAGGGCACATGTTAAGAATTAATAGATGTTCAATTATGAGTTATAATACATTTTTTAGAAAAAAATTACATTTGTTATTAATAATTTATTGGCTTATATGCAAACATTTCATTGTGCGTGCGTGCGTGTGTTTTTTTCTTATTTTTTGTGTATAGTTTGACTTTATTTAAAAACAAAAATTATTTGATAAAGTATTAAATGCACCTTAACCACTACTGTTATTAACGCTTCGTTTGTGTTGAAGTAAAATATTTTACAGGTAAAAAATTTGACATGTAAACATTTTTAGTGAAACAAATTTCAGGTGTAGTATAACAAGTAAAATTGTTCAAGTAAGCTACTAGAGTTGCTAGTGTCGAAGGTTTGGTGACCAAACTGTCGGAATAGTAGCTCATATGACTACTGCCTAAGTGGTGTATTCGACGACCAAATCGGCAACACCGATCACCAGAACAGTGTCATAGATAATTGGAACTACAACTTAAGTTATGACCTCTGATACTAGTTGTTGGAATAACGTTTCAAGTGATCAGACTGCCATAATGGTCGTCAGAATGATGACTCTAGTGATTGAGCCCTTAGCACTGATTGCTAGAGCAGCGACTCCGACCACCAGACTGCCTAGTCCATGAGGTCATTAAACCTAATCACCAGATGGAGTGAAAGAAGTAACTTTTTTTTGGGTAAAATGTTCTTATTAAATTTGTAATAGTAAAATATTTTACAACTTTATTTAAGAGATGGTATGGTTTACTGAAAGTATTTTACACATTTAACCCTATTTTATTGACAAATAAATGCATAAAATGATTTTTTTTTTTTAATAAATATTTTGATTCCAAACAAAAAAGGGTTAACAAAATCATATAAAAATCCCATAAGTTTGAGTTGAAAAAGTAGGGTTGACCTCAAATTGAGAGGGTACTATGTGAGTCCAATTCCCAATGTCAGCCATTGTTTTAGCTCAAAAGCAAGAAAAAAAAAGAAAAAAAAGAAAAAACGAAAAAAGTCATCCATTGCCCATTAGAAACATTCGCGCCCAAAACCACAAAATTTTCCCGCCATTTTACACCCATTGAAGTCCATTTCCCATTTCGCCCCAACGATTTCAGAAAGAAAGAGAGTGAGAAAAGGAAAAGAAAGTGCCTCTCAGTCTCAGATTCGAAGAGAGAAACACACTCACACTCACAAAACCAGAGTAGACAATGGCGGACGAGCAATCCGCAGCTTCCGCCCGGCGTCGGGCCCGAGGCCCAGAGGCGACGGCGCGCCACGAGGCTCTAGAGCGTCTGAAAGCCCTTCGTCAGGGCGGATCCCGCCGATCAGAGTCCGGCGCCGGCGTAGAGTTCCAGATCAAGCTGGAGAAACCGATTTACGACACCGTCGAAGAGGACGAGTACGATGCACTCGTGGCCAAGCGGCGAGAGGAGGCTAGGGCTTTTATTGTCGACGACGACGGCCTCGGCTATGGCGACGAGGGCGAGGAAGAGGACTGGTCTAAGTCCAGCCTCCCTTTATCGTCCGGTGAGTCGGACGGCGAACCGGAGAGGCCGAGGCGGAAGAAGACAGAGAAGAGGGAGCCACAGCCGAAGAAACCCTCCGCTTCTTCTGCTTCTTTATCGGCCGCCGCAGCTATGATGGGGAAACAGAGGCTCTCGTCGATGTTCACATCGTCAGTGTTCAAAAAGGGCAAGGATGAGAAGGCGAAAGGGTTTTCGGGTTGTGATAGTATTGTTGATGATGTGATTGCAGAGTTTGCACCGGATGAGAACGATAGAGAGAGGCGTAGAAGGTCGCAACCGCAACCGCAATTGCAATTGCATTCGGGTTCGGTTTCGGTTTCCAAGAGTTTTGCTCCGGTTAGTGGTGTTAAGAGCGAGAATTTATATGTTGGAGGAGCTGATTTTGTAGATAGGAGTGAATTGGCAAGTGGGGTTGTTGCCAATGGTGATTCTGTGTTGAATTTGGAGCGAAATCGTGAGGAGGATGAGAAGGTGGGTTTGATTGAGGAATCTGAAGGTGGGGGAGGATTGAAATGTGAGGACCCAATTGTGGAATTGGATAAATTTTCAAGTAAAGAAGGTTTAATTGAGGAGAAGATGGAGAATGGTGTTGAAATGAATGCGGAAACGGTGGTGAAGAAGGAAGAAAATAAGGGCTATGCTTTGAATGCAAAGATTAAAAAAGAAGAGAACAATCCGGCCTTGAGCGCAACTGCAGGATGGCAGGCAGTGAGGAGTGGAGGAAATGGGAGCATTGATGGTGGTGTTGCAAAGGAGGTCAGTAATGGTTCAAGCTGTGAAGAGAAGACGGATTTCGATCTGGACTCAGATGGTTCAATGCCTTTCTACATTCTTGATGCGCACGAGGAGTTTTATGGTGCTAATATGGGCGTCGTATATCTGTTTGGGAAGGTAACACAATGGTGATATTGGTATTTTGTCATATAATATTGAAAGCATTCTATGTGAATTATATCATTGTGCATTGCATGAAATTATGGTGATAGAAGATTGTGACTTTTTTGATGTTGAACAAAGTGAGCAAAACAAAGGCAATGACTTGGGGGTTTTTTTTATATATTTTATTTTGGGTGTATTTATTGTTACTTAGCTTTGTTAAAAGTCTTTGCTTGATTACTATCCCTAAGGATTGATGAGTTCTTTTCCAAGGCAAGTGATGCATATTTAAATACTTCAGTTTGCTGATTTTTTTGGCCCCATGGCATTTTGTAGAATTTGAAAATTGTGCAAGTTGAGTATTGCACAATTCAAAATTGGAGTGATGTTTGCACTTTTTTATGGAATATTTATCTTTTTTACTTCCTAGTTTTTGACTCAGCATGTTCTATCCATTTGGTGTTTGCTCTATCATGCTATTGTTGCAGATTGGGATCTCTTCTGTAAGCTTGAATTTTGGCATATGTTATTTCATTAAGCTCTAAGGTCAATGGAGACTGCTGTTCATTTGTTGAAGAACGTGAAGGAATGTAATCGTACATTTTCATTTGGTTCCTAGTTTTGTATTTATTTAGTAATAAAGCTTGAAAAGTTGATACTTTAGCCTGTCATATGTATCATTTGAGATTTCTAGTGCTTGTTGGTTTACTTTGCCTTTTTCTCATTCAAGCATCTTTCATCATGGACGTTATATATATAGATGAGCTTTGTTGCTTCAATGTATGACTCTTATAAATATAGATGAAACAATGAACTAGACTGTAAATACCTTTTGCTGCCATTTAGGTCAAAGCAGGAAGTACATACCATAGTTGCTGTGTTGTTGTTAAGAACATGCAAAGATGTGTCTATGCAATTCCAAATGGCTCTTTGTTTCACAGTGAAGAGATGATAAAGCTTGAGAAAGATTTGGCAGAATCTCGGGTTTCTCCCACAGTTTTCCATACAAGGCTGCAAGTAAGATATATTTTTGTAAATAATATAGAATTGTATATATATTTGTTTTCCTCTTTGGTCCTTTATGATTTCTTTTTATTTTCCTTGTTCGCTACCATTGATGTCGTTATTTATTCAAGTTTTTTTTTTCCTTCATATTTGTAGCATTTGGCTTCAGGATTAAAGAGTGAAATTGCAAAGAAGTTGTTAGATATCAATGTCTCAGCTTTTAGCATGGCACCGGTTAAGGTCTGCAAATTGAATCATTCTGACGTGCATTGTCAAATTTATATACAACAATTGTCTTACAAAAAAAAATTTCTTTCCTTTTCTTCATTCTGCTTTGTCGCTTGTTTTGTGTCATGTATACATGTTACAGAGGAAATATGCATTTGAGCGATCTGACATACCTATGGGGGAGAATTATGTACTTAAGATCAATTATCCATTCAAGGTATATTACTCAAAACCTTTGAATCAAATCAGCAATATGGTTTAGAACATTGACATGCATGTTGGTTTTTTCATATGTCAATGGTTTATGTATTGTTTTCTTTCTTTCTTTAGATGGTTTTTTTAATTTATTTTGTGTTTCTTTCTAATTAGTCATGAGTTTGGGAGATTACTGCTGTATTTTACAAAGTAATGCTTATCTTTTATTCTTCCAGGACCCGCCACTTCCAGTGGATTTAAAAGGGGAATCTTTCTCTGCTCTGCTAGGAACTCATTGCAGGTATAATATAAGTATGCTGAGCTGGTTCCTCATTCCTAGTGTCTCATGTATGCTTCTCAGATGGATTTTGATGTAGGCAGCAAACCTTTTTTTTTTTTTTTCAAATCAGCAATTTGATTCCTCATGTCTGTCCGTTTGGCTTTAGCTTATAAGGTCAGTTTTTAACTTTTAGTTTTTATGTACAGCTTTTTAAAATCTCACTTTTTTGAAGTACAAATATACTTTAGCATACTTTCAGCAAAAAGTCTTAATTAAAAAGCTAGATAAGCTGTTCCCAAACAGACACTGGTGTCTCATGTATGCTTCTTAGATGATTTTGATGCTTATTATTTTAGTGCATGATGGTTATGTTAGAAGCATTTTACTTTTGATGGATGTCAAGATCCATTGATCTTCAGTGATTGGTTATTAGATAGACCGATTCTTTGAGCAAGTAGGTTTATTGGGTGATAAGAAGGTTATGTTTGCTATAATGAAACTCATAGGTTGAGCTAACAATTACTGGTATCGCATTGAGAGCTTTAAATTTATAAAAAATAAGCCTAACTGATTGAGTAGAAATGAAAGAAAAAGTTAGAGAGAAATATGTTTTTTAATCCCATAAAGAGAAATACATCTCCTGATTCTATTAGGGCGATTTTTCAAATCAATGAAACAGTCAAAGTCAGGGGAACATGCCTTTTATTGGCCATGTCACACAATTTGAAAAAGACAGTTTCTAGTCTTAAGCCCACTTTGGTATCAAGCCATACTGACAGTCATCCAAGACTTGACTGAAAATATCAAGTCAGTGGCTCCTTCCTTCCAAAGTATGACCTTCAGCAATGAAACCACAATCTCACATATGGGAGACAATACAATAGTGTTGGTAATGAAATTCTGGTGATAAAGGAACATTAAGAACCACCAAAACTTATTGCTGAAAAAGAAATATAAATGCCAACAGATTAGACTTAAGAAAACCTAGACCAAGTGTGGCAGACCTAATACAGCCTGTTGAAGAATCACTACTTGATGAGGAGAAAATAAAACAAGAAAGCCAATAATTATAGGGTGCACAGGTTGTGAATAATGAGTTTGGTGCATTTGCTTCTCATCTTTCCTCTGTGGCGTGTGAAGTGAAAAGGCCTGATACTAACAGTGCGTTTGGTTGGAGTTTTTTAAGGGAGGATGTAAAATGGAGGAGGGAAAAGAGGAGAGAAAATGCTATTTCCTCTTGTTTGGTAAGGGGAGAAAATAGGGTGAATGGATAATGGGGGTGGGGGAGTTTTCTCTCCTGGCCCACAAATGTTCTCTCCAAAATGGAGAGAAAACTTGAGGAAGGTAAAATGTCAAGATTACCTACACTCTTTAAAAATAATATGGGTATAATAGTAATTAACTCGCCATGCTTCCACTTTTTTATCCTCTCTACTAAACACACACGGTAGAAAACACAAATATTTTCTATCCTCTTTCTCCCAACCAAGCATATTGTAATAGAGGATCAAGATAAGGTTCTGACATTTGCAATACTAACTCCACACATCGACTTCATTATTCTAGATGAATTTAATGAGTTGGTGGAGTAGAAGGTTTCTTTCTTTTTAGTGCTGTCATAAGTGTTTCAAGAGTTGGTGAAAGTGTCAAGTGCAAAGTTTTTATCCTTTAGCATTTCAAAACTCAATGTCGAGTTTTCTCTAACAAGGGGAGAATGACACAGAGCACCACCAAAATTATTTTAGAGTTTGTTATTTTGAGATACCATATTTTATTTTAGAAATTTGAAGCAAATTTCTTTTTAAATTTTGAATTTGGCTTTTACTTTGATTGAGAATTTCTTCAGATGTAATTGTGCTTTAATGTAATCCTTGAAGCCTATTTAAAATTTAATAGGCTTCAAAAATGGTTTTGGATAGTACATTTAATAAAAAATTTGATTACAGATGTTCCTCTATAGCTTGGTGGTGATTCCATGCAACCTTAGGTGGTGAAACCTTGGGTTCTCTGTTTCTTTCTGTTGTTTCTTGTTGTTGCAAACCCATTCTATTACAGATCTTCTTTCTTTTGTTTATTGTTCACAAGTTAACTTGAAGTTCACTACTAATGTTGAATTATCTTAATTATCATCAAAATTCATTATTTTTGGTAAAATTTTTCTGTAATTATATTTTTATAATAGTTGTGGTCTAAAGAATTAATGCATCCATGAAATAGTGAACTGACTATATCCCCATATGCAGTGCTTTGGAGCTTTTTCTTATTAAAAGGAAGATTAAGGGGCCTTCCTGGTTATCAGTTTCAAAATTTTCCAGTTGTCCAACTCCTCAACGGGTGAGATTTCTAAGTCGTGGTACTTGACGTTTAAGTTGTTTAGTTAATGCTTATGAAGTCTGTCTGTCTGTCTATCTCTCTCTCTCTCTCATGCATATGTGTGTGTGTGTGCTCTCATTTTCAGCTGTAACAGCTTGGTTATAATTTACACAGGTGAGCTGGTGCAAATTTGAGGTGACTGTTGACTCTCCAAAAGACATACAGATGTCATCTTCATCAAAGGAGATTCCTCCAGTGGTTGTTACAGCAATAAATTTGAAAACTATTATCAATGAAAAGCAGAACATAAATGAAATTGTCTCCGCATCTGTTGTTTGCTGTCACAAGGCCAAGGTTTGTTCTAGAGCCTTTGTTTGTAAGCAGTACTATTGTTGATGTGCTAAATTGAGTCAAAATTTGGGCTCACAAAGATGATGAAATTAATTACTTCTTGCACTTGTATTTCTGGTAATATGGTCTTACACATGGCCAAGAACCTCATGGCTCAATCTATATTGAAGTCCTCTCACCCCCAACTGTCGATATATCAACAAAAAAAAAGTCTCAACAAAAAAAAAGTCTCTGATAGTTGTATAAGAGATCTGGGGTTCAATTCCTGCCTACACCAAAAACTGATTAGTGTCTTGGTCTGATGATAAAGAGCTATCATTAGAAACGGATGTCATAGGTTAAAACTCTTTCTCAAAAAAGAAAAAAAGTCTTACACAATATAAACAAATAATAATCACTTATGTGTGATGGAGTAGTCAGTATTTTATGTTTAGTTGAGTGGTGCAAATTTTGTACGAAAAAGTTGACACGTTGATGCCTGAGTTTACTTATCCACAAAAAAAGAAAAAGGATAAAAGTATTGGTGGTTTTTTGGTTAAGGCTATTGAGTAATTTTTATGAAGTGTTACACTTACAGCTTGAAAAATAAATTTTACTATCAGAAAGACCAAAATTTTGGAGGAAATTTCTATATAATTGATGTTCATAAAGTTCCATTGACATGTTCCTCTTCTATTGTCAGCAAAATTTTGACTGAAGTTGAGGTTCAGTTTCAATTATTCTTATACTCAAACTGCTAATAGTATTGTGAAGTTACTGAGTATGTTGATTCTAATTTATCTTAAATAAGCTGTTGCAATGTAATAATATAATCCACTACTTGTGCTGTTTGACCATACAGATTGACACTCCAATGTTGGCCTCAGAATGGAAGAGACCTGGTATGCTTAGCCATTTTACTGTTGTCCGCAAGCTTGATGGGGACATATTTCCAATGGGATTTGCTAAAGAGGCTACTGATAGAAACTCCAAGGCTGGATCAAATGTTATAAGCTCTGAAAGCAGGTAGGTTTTACCTGCATGATGTGTTTTCAATTAATTTCTCTGTGTCCTCTTAAAAGGTATGGTGTTTTGCTACTAAAATTAAATTTTAGTTCCTGTAGTTATGGTATTTTCATTTTTCTGTTGTGCAGTGAAAGGGCTTTGTTAAATAGGCTGATGATTGAATTATACAAGTTGGATAGTGATGTTCTGGTTGGACATAATATATCGGGGTTTGATCTGGATGTACTTCTCCACAGAGCTCAGGTGGGAACTTTTTTTCAATGTTTTTTTTTAATCAAAAGAATTTAATCATATCCATAATACATGTCTTATATTAGTGTTCAAATAAGTATAGGAGAAATGATGACTGTGTCATTTTTGTAGTTTATAACAAGGAATATGATATTTACTGTCAAATTGCATCTTCAAGAATGCCCAGCGAAACCAACCACTGGCCAGATGCAGTTTCATTGAAATATTAAGTTTCATATATCATAATTTTTTGATCGGTAATTCACACATTCACCCAAAGGGGTTTGAATCCACAACCTTACCCTTCATCCCATAACATTATCAAGGAAGTGTCATTTGAGCTAGAGCTCACTGGTTTGCATGTATCATAATTTTACCATCATGTAAAGATGCCCTTATGCGTTTCTTTAGAATGCAAATTCTGCTGCTATGTCCATATGATACATATATAATGAGCTGCCATTTTCAAAAAAGGAAAAAAGAAAAAAAAGCTCATATTTGAATTACAGACTTGCAGAGTACCTAGCAGTATGTGGTCCAAAATAGGTCGCCTCAAGCGTTCTGTGATGCCTAGGCTTGTAAAAAGAAGCAACATGTTTGGGTCTGGGGCAAGTCCAGGAATCATGTCTTGCATTGCTGGTCGGCTCTTATGTGATACATATTTGTGTTCCCGTGACCTATTAAAAGAGGTATGATGCTTGTCTTGGAAATCATAACATGTGGTAATGCTGGTTATTATTTCATATATGCAACCTTGATTCTTCCAGGTCAGTTATTCTTTGACACAACTTGCAAAGACTCAGCTGAACAAAGATCGGAAGGAGATCACTCCACATGATATTCCTAGAATGCTTCAAACTTCAGAATCTCTCATGGAACTCGTAGGTTCTAAATTTTTACTTTAAATACTTGTTCTTTTTGTCATCTTAACCACTATAGGACTTTGACAGATCATGATGTTTGTTAGTGATGTTAGAGCCTTGTCTCTTGGTGGGTGTGCAATCCACTTGTTCAATTGAGGATCTAGCCTAGCTAAGTGAGATGAGTTCTTGGAATCCAGATAATGGTTCTACAGTAGCTTTGTCTAACTGGAAAATTTTGATCCCTTTGTGCTGGTTCTCATAGTATTAGGTCTCTCTATTTTAACTTTTAATTATTTTATTTAAATACATACAGATTGAATACGGTGAGACAGATGCTTGGCTGTCTATGGAACTCATGTTTCACTTGAGTGTTCTGCCCCTCACACGTCAGCTGACTAGTATCAGTGGTAATCTCTGGGGAAAAACTCTTCAGGTGAGTCCTCACAATGTGTTTCCTTGCACAATCTGACCAATGACATTTTCTTTACATCTCAATTGTACTTTTTTCAGGGTGCTAGAGCACAGAGAGTAGAATATCTTTTATTGCATGCATTTCATGCAAAGAAATATATTGTCCCGGACAAGATGTCATATCCTATGAAGGAGACAAAATTAACAAAACGAAGAATTAACCATGGTGTTGAGGATGGAAATTTTGATGAATTGGAAGTGGATGATGCAAATATTGATAATGATGTCCCCCATAGTGATCATGGAAAAGGCAAAAAAGGTCCAGCCTATGCAGGTGGCTTGGTCTTGGAGCCAAAGAAGGGTTTATATGACAAGTATATATTACTTCTGGATTTCAATAGTCTTTACCCTTCTATCATTCAGGTTTGCATCCATTCCCCCACTTTATGCCTTCCACTTGTCTGCTATAATATCTTCTCTCTCTCTCTCTCTCTCTCTCTCTAAGTGATGAAAATTGTTTCTGATCTGTGTTATTTTGTTATCTTTCACTTATTTAATAGGAATACAATATCTGCTTCACAACAGTTGAGAGATCTTTGGATGGATTAGTTCCCCGCTTACCATCTAGTAAAACGACAGGAGTGCTACCTGAGGTACAATCACATCAGACACAATGAATCATCAGTCTGTTTATTATTTTCTCAGCATAGTTGAACTTTGTGATATGATGATTCACTCACTAGATGTGGTTTCGTGCTATCATGATTTGGATGTCAATATGATTTTAAACTGAATTTCCCAATTTCTGCATATGATGGTACTTACAACCACATCTAGTGACTTGTTTCTCTTTTGATTTGTTCTTTCGCATTTCTTCATGTACTCTCTAAGATTTAGAGCACTCACATCAATGGGTGTTGTGGGCTACTTTTTTGTTGTACTAGGGAAACTATTTGCGTATTCCCTGGGATACTTTTTGCAGTCCCACATTGAAGACAATTCCCCTCACTTGCGAAGGAGTAGTGTACCATCAGTGCAAATAGTTTCCCTGGGACAACAAAAAAGTAGCCCATAGGTGTATAATAGAAAAAGGTGTAAAATTTGAACAGTTTTGCCTAAAAATGACCCACATTAGTTAGTATATAATTGTGTAAATTTACATTTATATTATTCATTTTGCATTTAGTTTTTTATTTTTTCTTTACGTATCTTGAGGACGAAGGAAGTGAGTGGATGGTGGTTGTTATGCGTGAAGAAAAAGAAACAACTTTAAAAATCAAGAAAAATTGATATTTTAATGAAATTTAATATAAAATAGATAATCTGATATGGGGTGTTTTGAAAAGTGAGTATGTAAAATAGAAAAAGTAAGTTCTTATACTAAAATATACAGAAATTTTTGCACGAGTTGGTGCAAATGCTCTTAATGGGACTAGAAAAAATGCTATTCGGCTTATTTTGAGAGGCTCAATATGCATTGTTGGAACAATATAATGTGATTAGTATGTGACCAACCTGATTTAAGGAGCGAAGGAACCTGTTTTACCATCATTTGAGGTTTGTATTATATTAGAATGAATTTGGAGTATCTAGAATATTAGAATGGATTTTTGAACTTCTGATGCTGTGAACAGGAGGGTAAGTAAAGAGTATTTGGGACCCTTTTTTAGAACTTATGTCCTGCTGTACCAAATGCAGTCATTGATATTGTGGAAAAAAAATCCTTTTGAATATTGTGGATAGATATGATTTTTTCTGGATTTCAAGTATGGATTTATCCTTTTCTAAAGATACATTCTTAAATAATTATCATAATGCTTGTTTATAAGAATTTGCGTGTGTAAACAGTTGAATAAAACAATGGGACTTTATTCTGGTTCATTAACAGTTACACTGTAACCAAGCTCACTGTTAGTAGTGGCATTGGACTTTGATATAGTATGGAGTGGAAGTGTACTGTACTTTGCTTCCTTTTATCATCTAAAATAGTAGGTGCAGATTGTTTATCTCATTTGCGTTTTTGTAGTTGCTGAAATATCTGGTAGGAAGGAGGAAAAGGGTGAAGCAATTGATGAGAACTGAATCTGGTCTCAAAGTCCAGCAACTAGACATTCTGCAACAAGCATTAAAGCTCACTGCAAACAGGTTTGTATTTTTTTGTTGCACCTTTCATGTTCTAATTCTCCCATTAATACCTTCAAGACTTGACTCTTTCATTCATTCTTTTTCACTTTATTTGGTCAACTATGTTCGGCAGTATGTATGGGTGCCTGGGGTTTTCCAATTCACGATTTTATGCGAAGCCACTGGCGGAGCTTATAACACTACAAGTAAGAGAGATACTTGTAGCAAATACATAAATTGCAACTTCTCTCAATTAAACAGAGATTTTATTTTCTATATTTAGTGCTTCTATTAAGTATTGAGCAACTCAAATAATTGTTGTGCAGGGAAGGGAGATTCTGCAGAGTACAGTTGATCTTGTTCAGAATAATTTGAACTTGGAGGTCATTTCTTGTATTGAAATTTAGAAGTTGACTGTTGTCCTCTAATGTTCAGATCTGCTTTTTATCAATTAAATGTTAAACATAGCTCTTAAAAGATGTTTTGCTTTGTATCTGTCAGGTAATATATGGTGATACAGATTCCATTATGATTTACAGTGGGCTTGATGATATTCCAAAAGCAAAAGCAATTGCAGAGAAAGTCATCCAAGAGGTGAAACTTTATTTTTGAACCTGGAACCAGTAGGATATTAGCTTAGTATCTTATGGTTAAAAACTTATACTTGTGGCCCACTTGATATATTCTTGATGATACTAGATTCAATATAATTACCCTTTTGCTATCCTGTGCTATAAACATGTTGGAGCAGGATAGGAGACCTACAATTTAAATATTTCTTTGGGAAATGTTCGCTCTCCAAATGACTTGGATAGAGAATTAGAAACTGAATATAAGAGAATTATTTTCATTTATTTTCCTGTCTGTTTTTGTCTTGTGTTCTATTAAGGTGTGTTTTCTCTGTCTCTTTCTCTCTAGGTTAACAAGAAGTATAGGTGTTTAGAAATTGATCTTGATGGTTTGTACAAGAGAATGCTTCTTCTCAAGAAAAAGAAATATGCAGCTGTCAAAGTGCAGCAGCTTAAGGATGGGTCTCCATACGAGGTTATAAAACAATGCCCTTTGGGTTTTAGTTGTTCCATTTAGGAAAATGCGGCAATGGGTTTATATTGTTGGTGCAGGTTATTGAACGCAAGGGTCTTGATATGGTTCGTCGTGACTGGAGCTTACTATCAAAGGAATTGGGGGATTTTTGCCTAAGTCAAATTTTGTCGGGAGGGTAAAATGAAATTATGATCATTATTTTTTAAATTGTTCTGAGCTAGCAATCCAAGATAATATCTGGTTTACTTATCTGTTTTGTTACATGTTTTGGATCTTACGCTCCCAGGTCATGTGAGGATGTTGTTGAATCAATACATAACTCTCTAATGAAGGTATAGTCATTTTTATTCTCCCATTGCAATGACTATTTTTTTCTGGTGAACTTCTTGGGAGAGGTGGAATGTAGAGTCAATGATTGCACTTCTATGATACTTGAGCCGAAGCCTAGATTATGTCATTTGACTACCATTGAACCCAAATCTTAAGACTGCCACAAATTGTTGACGAACCAATTTAAATTCTTTAATTGGACAGGCTCATCCCAGTAACATTGTGACATGTCAATCATTGATTGTATTTGGAATAGAAGAACTTTGATATGACATTTTTTTTTTGAACTTATCTCTTCCTTTGGCATTTTGGCTGATGTGGGTTTGATTGTGGCCGAGGTGCCCAAAGTTTTTAAGGGATCTTACACAAGTGAAGTTATCATTAACTCAACTTCTTTGGAAGATGGAAATACCCTCTAATTTCACGTTGAGATGATCATTGGGTTGAACTGACCAGTGTCTTCATGCTTTAAAACCATTGTCATTCTTAAATTGATCATATAGTTTATGTTAAACAGGTACAAGAAGATATGAGAAATGGACAAGTGTCACTTGAGAAATACATCATCACAAAGACATTGACTAAACCCCCTGAAGCCTACCCAGATGCCAAAAACCAACCACATGTTCAAGTGAGTTCAGTCCCACATTCCACAATTAATTGAAATTTTCTTATCTTTTTATTTAATGCATTCCACCTATCTAGGTGGCACAACGGTTGAAGCAAAGTGGTTACACTGCAGGCTGCAGTGTTGGTGATACAGTCCCTTATATAATATGCTGTGAGCAGGTTTGAGATGCATTGATTTGTGTTTTTTGTTGTTGAATGAGCAGTAGCTGACCTCTGAGAAAATACTGCTCTTGCGTTTTAGATGTCATTTTTCTATAATTTCTCCTTCTGTGTGGACAGGGGACTGGTTCAGGTAGTTCAACAGGGATTGCTCAGCGTGCTAGACATCCTGATGAACTGAAAAGAGAAGATGGGAAATGGATGATTGACATTGATTACTACTTATCACAGCAGGTTTTGTTTTCTTTGGCAGATTCCCATGTCAAACAATTATGGTCATTTTTCACTTCCATTCTAAGGTTTGATTGAAGGCTTGGTTTCCCCTTGCAGATTCATCCTGTGGTATCACGGCTTTGTGCTTCAATTCAAGGTACAAGCCCAGAACGCTTGGCTGACTGCTTAGGGCTGGACTCATCTAAGGTAAACCATTCAGCTTGACATCTGGTGGCCAGATATGTTTTATTTTCTCTTCATTGCATTCCTGACATGTGAACTATGCTTTCTTCTAGTTTCAAAACAAATCAAGTGAAGCTGTCAACAATGATCCTTCCAGCTCACTCTTATTCGCCGTAGATGATGAGGAGAGGTGTGTCGTGTCATTATTCTCAATTTGTTGAACTACTTATTTTAATGCTTATATTTTGTTCAAGATCGTGCTTGTTACCATGTCCATCACATTAAGTTGGGAATTATTCTTGAATATTGCAGATGTAATACATCATTAGAGAACATGCATTAGTTTTACCCCATTCTGGTTCATCCTTATTTCTTCTTCTTCTCCTCCTCTCTCTCTCTTCCCCCCTAATTTTGAATATTTCCATTTTCATTATTTAAAGTTGTCTGCTGTCTCCCTGACCTTTCATGATGTTTACTAATTTCTAGGTTATGAATCAAAACCGAGCAGAACTTCTGAAAATGAAACTATTGAATGTATGCTTATGGTGAATTTAATTTAATTGACTTGCAGATATCGGGGTTGTGAGCCTTTGATCTTGTCATGTCCCAGTTGCTCTGGTACTTTTGACTGTCCAGCTGTCTTCAGTTCCATTTGTATGTCAATCAGTGATAAGCCAGCAAAGCCACAAGTAGAGGACCCCCCCTGCAATTTTTGGCAAAGGTTGCGCTGTCCCAAATGCCCAGAAGAAGGCACAGTGGGTAGAATATCTCCTCCACTGATTGCCAACCAGGTATTTACGTTAACTGTAGAATCTTGAACTAAAAATTAATGAGAACCTCATATCTTGTGCACTTGCTTTGAAACTCTAGATTGCCTGATTTTAGTTTAACCTTGGAGTGTGTATGGTCTAAACATTTATCTATACACATTAGATTGTATAAATTTATTTTTGTCCAATATTTACACTGCTTGAGAGCCCATGCTTGAGTTTTGGAATTTGGATACCCTTGTGGAATATTTACTGAAAATATGCTCAACTGCCAGGTCAAAAGGCAAGCAGAGGGGTTTGTGTCAAAGTACTACAAGGGCGTAATGACAGTAAGCTACTGCTTGCAGATTACTACGGAAAACATTGGACTATGAAGTAGTGATAATTTTTATTATTGCTAATGAGCTCTTATTATAGGTTAATTTTTTTCTTTTTTAGTGTGATGATGAAACTTGCAAATACACCACACGCAGTCTCAACCTCCAGCTGGTTGGTGATTCTGAGAAAGGAACAGTTTGTCCAAACTATCCTCGCTGTAATGGACGTCTCATTAGAAAGGTATCTATCCATCACAAACATAGTGAACAATGTTAAGGGCATATTTTGTTATGGCCACGACAGTGTAAAACATTGCATGCCTGAAGTTGCTCTGGGCAATAACAAAAAATGCTCTAGCAATAATCTCCTCTCTTTTATTTATTTTTATTTTTTCCTATCTAATGATTAGACAACCATTACTAATTTCTACTGTATTTTTGGGTGTAAAATATACCTTCACTAGTACACTGAAGCAGATTTGTACAAGCAGCTGGCGTATTTCTGCCATTTGTTAGACACTGTACGCTGCATAGAAAAGGTTATTTCCTTTTGCACTCCATTTTTATAATTTCACTATTATTAATTTATGCGTCAAGTAATTTTTATTGCTATTTGGCCTTGCAGATGGAGGGTAGCACTAGACTACCGCTTGAGAGAGAGTTGGCCAAAATTCGGCCGATGGTCCAGTTGGCTGCATCAACTGTTCAAGGGATACGGGATCGTTGTGCCTATGGGTGGGTACAGCTGCAGGATTTTATCATCACAGTCTGAATTTCTAAATGATGCAGATCTTGGCGCGTTAATGTTAGTTTAGATTATTCTTCTTTTACCTTCTGCTTTGTATATATTGGATATAAATTTATACAATATAGGGCCTGGAAAATCAAAGAGAGCTTGTAAAACTCAACAAGTTTGGTGAATTAAAAATCATTTGTATACCGTTGATATTAATAAGCACATGGCACATAGTTTTAATCGTAGTGACACTTTTTATTAAATATCGTTGATAGTAAAGGAAGTTCTTAGCTGCAATATAATCTTATGACTATTAGCTCAAGCTATAAACCTGAATTAGGCGCAGAGCTGCTCGATTTTTGGAAAAATATGATGATTTGTTATTTTTAGTTAAGTGAAAAATAAAAATAGTAGATGAGATGAGACTTGTAAATGTTAGTTCCAACCTCCAAACTATTCTTAAAATGATGCGATTATTTTTTAATAAAGTATAGTTGATACAATATATTAGATATTCTAGATTAAATTATTTATATTTGTTATTTGAAACTGTTTTAAAATTTGTTTGTTTGTTTTTTTAAAAGAAACTTAAAGCATTTACATTCAATTATCTATTATGCATTTCATTGTAGCACCAAATGCATAAAAAGATCCCCACACCCGGTAATGCAACGTTGTTAATACTTTTGCATTTTGCTATAGTAACATCTCAAAATAATTATCCACGGTAGCAACATCTATATCTTAAATAAATACTAGTATTATTTATTCTACCCCCAATTATTTTAATCTCATAAAACATTCTCTCTTTAGACTTTTCATATTCCCTCCACTATAGCAATCTCTCAATTTTCTCTTTTCAGAATAAGAATAATAATATTTTGTAAAAATTACAATTTACCCTTCAAACTATACCCTCTTTTACACTTATCCCTTCTGAATTATGAGAATGCATATATAACCCCTTAAACCATGTCTCTTTTGTACTTATTCTCTTAAACTATGGGAATGCATATTTGCTTCCCTAAATTATTATTCATAGGATGGGGTGCAAAGTGTTACATGAGTAATAATTTAGGGGGGAAGTGTACACTCTCATAGTTTAACGGGACAAGTGTTATGTGGGTAATAGTTTAGGAAGTGTGTATTCTCATAGTTTAGGAAGTAAACGTAAAAAATGGTATAATTTAGGGGGTACAGTGTATTTTCTCCTAATATTTAAATAAAATAGTAAGATAATGTAGTAATGTAGGGTGTATTGTTAATGTGATAATGTAAAATAGATAAAGTAGATTTTTGTAGTATAATTCTTTTGGGGGTATCACTGGATGTCTTAGGCAATCTCTTTCTCTCATTTTTTGGGATTCGGAGTTCGGCTACATGAAGAATGAAACTAAAGTTCACACTTCAGCCCACCAAGTTTCCGGGCCACATCCACTTTGAATTACAGCTCCCACTTGCAATGGTTTGAGTTAACGACGAGGCTCACAAAGTGATTTGTATGAGAGAGATGGGAGCTAGAAAACAATTATTTTAGTAACTTTTCTCTTACAAGCAAGAAAGAAAGAAAAAAACCCAATTATTTTATTAAATAAAACAAAAGAACAGAGAATTGTTTCTCAATCTCATGTACATATGTAATATGGACATGTGTATGGGCTGACTATTTGAAATTCCTTCAAACTTATTAAAATAATTAGTTTCCCTGCAATTGTACCCTACTTCATGCAATCCATCTTGATATCCTTACTGTAGCTCCCCAACAGGTGCCTCGTTGAGCCATAGGAAGTGAATGAAGTCATACAATTTTGCACTTACACTCACCTGCTAAGCAGCAAAGGTCAAAAGTTTCAAACCATTTTTCTAAGAAGCAGTTAATAGTAGCAATAGTATAAAAATTGATATATGCGAAAAATCTAAGTATGTACTACCTTGTATGGTGTTGGGTTCAGTCTCCTCATGTGGTCGGGACGCATTTGCTCGAGTTGTTCCATGCACCGTTTCCTGATCTCCTTAAGAGGTGGTAAATCTTCTTTTGCTTTATCTTCAAGAAACAAAACTTTGAGTTTATAAATTGTTTAGACACTAAACAAAATGCATTATCAGTCACAGACTGCATCCAAAGTATGTAGCTGATAAAATGCTGATGACCCTTTCTTGTCCTCCAAAGACAATTTGCAAGTCACTAAATACCAAGACTACAAACCTAATATTTTGATTAAGTCCTGAAGATGTAAAACATTATTTGCACAAGAAAAATGGTTTTGGACCAGTTGGATGTCAGAGCAAGATCGGTGGATACAATTCTAGGAAACTTTCCCAATAAAAAGATGCACATGTGCGTGCACGCACACAACTTTGTGAAGAAAAATAGGGTAAGGACTCAAAAAGTCAAAATCATTTATTTGATGCTGTTTATCATTAAAGATCATCACATATTCCTAGGCACCCACCTGACGTTCCAGGCCAGTAACACTTCAGAAGCTCCTCAACACGCTGTGGCACCACATATGCTCTCTTAGATTCATTGAAAGGGTGACGACAAAGGATTCTTTCTCCAACCTGTATGTTAGAAAAGACACAACATGAAACCTTCCTGCTTACAAGATTCAATATGGGGTGTGCTGTAAGCTCTTATATAGAATTGAAAAGGCAAGCAATAAAGAGGGTACATAAGAAAACAAGTTGTAATCAGGCTATATAGTAGTCAATGCATTGGTAACTCTGACCAAATAACTCAATTAGTTGAGCCTTAAATCCAAATTAATTGAACATGGCTATTTGTCAATCCTATATACAAGGTCATATACTCAGGAACACCTTCAAAATGATTCAAGATCATAAGATGTGACTATGTTTACATTTTCTATCAACCTACTGCAACCCTTCTCTATCCCAGATTAGGGCTAGCAGTGTAAAAATTAAGAAACAAAGCATGACACAAGTGGAGTCAATTGAGTTTTTTTACTTTGACTGCCACCAGGAGGGAAGTTCAAAAAGGGAAAAAAAAAATCAGTGAAAATATTTATTATTAGAACAGATTTAAAAATGAGGCAGCCACAGAACATTGTCATTATTCCATCCCCTGTTATATACCAGCTCTTTCATTTGGAAGTCCATGTGTGTTGTTTCAGGGTACATGTATATCTCCCAAACTGCTAACCTCTCAATTGTACTTATGGTCTTCCCCACCCCAAACACTGCTGAGTGCTGAGACACTACCAAATTATCTACTTAATACACCTGAAGCAGAGGTAGCAGGTTGCGATTTTTCTTTCCCTTTTCTTAACAGTTTTTTTTTTTTTTTTCTACTTGTATAAACTAGAGACTACTATACAATGTGAGAAATTTTAATTACAAATTAAAAAAAGTAAAAGAATAAAAGCAAAGAACTGCTTCATCTATAGGTAACACTAATGCTTCATAAAGGAAAGTGTAGCTGGATGCAGTATTCCTCATCAAAAGTTCAAAATTATTCATATTTGATAAAAGGATTCAAATCATAAAATATGCATGAGGGTGTATTTTAGCCACCCTTATCAGGAGGAGAATCAAGATAAAACATATATTTAAGCACCATCAGACCAACTACCCCAGAGCATGGCATGGTAGATTAATTCTTCCAATTTTTTTTCCACACCAAAATAAAAAATTGAATTACTTGTTTGAAAAGGAAATGAAAAAGAGACCTTTCTTATTGCATTCCATTCTGTTACTCCATAAGACCCAATAAAGCCAAAATCCAGAAGTTGACATGGTGATTAAAAAATATTCTCGGGCTGCCTAATCCTAATTACAGCTCATATGAATCATGATAAAAGAGTACATGTATATGCATGACAAAACCAACATCTATTTACCAAGAAGAGTTGTAATGTATACAATATAATTAATATGATAAAAACACACACACAGGATGATTAATGGGAAGACCAAGTTGACAAGATACCTTTGGGGATGGCTCATTTTCCCCCGTCATTATGTCTACTAGGGGATAACCTTCTTTCCCATACAACCTGAAACACCGTTTCTTACATGGAATAGAGACCTAGAACCAAATAAGAAAAACATTAAGAGATGAAGTAGATGTTCTCTTGAGATTTCTTGACAGCATGATCAAACCTTTGAGACATCTTCAGAAAGTTTAATGCGTGGTTGATCATTTATCTCAACGAGCTTGAAAACACAACCTAAAGCGGGCTGAGCAAAGCATGTAACCAGATGGGTTCCTATTCCAAATGCATCAACCTCATGACCCTGCACAGAGAACACAATTCAATTTTGATATAATTTGAATCTAGATATAACATCCTAATTCAGCAAACACTTAGGATGCATAAAATTTTGGGAAAATATTTTATTCTTTTTATTTATGAGAAAGGAGGTGAAAAGAAAATATAGACAAGAAGAAATGTAAGAGATAGAAAGGCGTAGAATCTGAGATAAAAATAAATAGAGATATCCTGGGAAAGATTGAGACATGAGAAAGAAATATACAACATACTATGCTGAATTGCATGACATTCACTTGAGCAAGCTATGAACTATTGAAAGAACTTACATGTGGAATGTGGGAGTATCAAGTAACTACCTGCTCAGGTGAATATCATGTATACACGCATTATGAGCAGTTAAAAAAACTCTCCCTGCAATGTTTTTCTATGGGAATCGAGCTTTTTGAGAAAGTATAGAATAGAAGTGATCAATTTGTCAGGTAACTACAATCTTGGTTTGAAAAGAGATTACAACAGTAACATTTCTCTAGGACTTTTCAGGATCTAAGACAGCTTTCTGCATACTTATAACATAATGGGATAATAAGACAACCCAGAAAAACCAGAGCTATGGGTGAGTATATTATAATGAAATCAGCAAAGGACAACAGCTAAATGTATCATTTACTCAGCATGCTAGCTGAATGAGATAACTGCCTTGCAACATTCTTGTCAATGGAGAGATCTCTGTTGCTTAGTAGCATATCATAATCTAATTTGGTCATCCTACTTGGAGCAAAGATGAAATACAGAAAATTCTAAACAGTTGAAGACTTCTATTATACAAACTCTCTCAGGGTTTTGCATGCATTTGGTACAGATCTGAGACAATAAGTGAATATAATTACTTAAACCAAATTGTTTTAAAATCAATACCTGTTTGTTTAAAGCATCTAAAGTTTCCTCATTGAGGTCATTACTAGCTGTTATAGCTGTCTTTCCAAAACCAGGCACTCCAAAGTCGTTCTCAATGGCAACAAAAAACTTCCGGGCCTCGCAAGACAAATATGCTAGGTCACCAGAGTCCAACCTAATCCCTGTTGCTTTGTACCTGCACAGCACATCATCCAAATTCATACTGGAAATAGAAATATTTTACTATTCACAAGGATTAAATCACTGAAGCAAGGAGTCTTCAAGATTTTAAGAATATGAAGTCTTTAAAACTGCAAAACAATACAATGTCTGGAAAAAAAGAAAAAAAAAAGAAAAAGAAAGAGATAATAGCAATATGGAAAAAAAACACATGATATGAAAATAAATTGGCTCATCAGAAGCAGAAGTATAGGCAGCTTGCTTGAAGGA
The DNA here is from genome assembly GCF_932294415.1 of Quercus robur. Classification (NCBI taxonomy): domain Eukaryota; kingdom Viridiplantae; phylum Streptophyta; class Magnoliopsida; order Fagales; family Fagaceae; genus Quercus; species Quercus robur. Next base: position 12,247,735 of record NC_065539.1, read on the forward strand.
AAACTGTAATTTGCAATGGACAAGCAAAAGTGCATTACTTTCATCCCAAAAAAATTGTTAATTAAAGCCTTCACAATGGTTAAGAATGACAAATGGTGAACCAGTAACCATTTGTTTAATGGTGCTGCCAATAAAGTACACCCACAACAAAGTAGTCTTTTCCTGGGGGAGTCTAGATTTTTTTGAGGGGAAGGGTGCCATGGTTTGGCGGCCTCCAGGATACTTCTGAATCACACCCAAGGCATGTTTGAAAATAAAGTTGTAAACTAGACAGTTAACTCACCTTGAGATAAAAGGAATGAACAGTTTTTACATGCTTAATGTTTTCAGCACTACAATTTGTCTTTAACCCCTTGGAAGGATATGCACTACCACATTGTCTTCTAAGATTAAGCCATTTTCTTGTTTCCTTTCTCATTTTTCTTTGAAACAACATTACACAAAAAATTCAACATTTATTTCTTTGTAATTACCCACCCACCCAGAGGGTCTTGAACCCACAACCTTACCCTCCACCTTACTCATATAAGAGGAGGAGGTTTCATTTGTGCTAGATCTCACTGGCCAAATTTTACATTTGAACTATGGAAGTCTGACCATAATCTTTGAAACAATTATTGTTGTAGTCATCATCATCTTTTGTTATTGTTCTCATTGCTGTTACTACTATTTGATCTCATTTGTTATTGTACAGATGGTTCCAGTTCACCAATTGATTTGTTCAATTTTTAAAGCAACAAAAACATTACTCCTCAACTAAAAGGGGATGGATGGAGTAACAACTGAAAAATGAAAGATATCGTCATTGATCATGCTCACATCAAGAGATTTAATATGTGAATGCGCATTAAAACCTTTCAGACATACCCCAGATCACTAAGTGCTAAAGCAACTGCACAAAAGTTTGGGATCCCACTCCTGATAACCTGGCACAATGAATGTCAATGACATGATATTAAATAATGGAATTTTAAACAAGTATGTACAGATTGCAACTAAATGAAGTATAGCTGATAAAAGAGTGGAAATCGTAGTCTTTTGACATGAAAAACAAAAGAACATATAGCACATATTGACCAGTATTACTATCCACAAACAATAGTACAACCAAGAACCGAGAAGTAGCACTTTATACCATTGTAAAATTCAAAGATTCAATGTAGTGACTTTTTTGAAAAATAAGTTAGAAAAAAAAAAAACTTAAATATTAACAAATATATAGTTGTCCAAGCAAAACTTGCTGAACCATTAGAGTCCATTTAGTTGGGGGATTTTAGAGGATGGAAAATGGGAAAGAGATTAAAACTTTTGTAGGTTATGTATGAAGGAAAACTTGGAGATTGGAAAAGGGATGGGAGGCATTTTCCATGTGGGCCCAAAAAATTTAATCCCCCAAAAATGGAGAGAAAAGAGGAAGGAAAATAGGGAGAATTACAGTTTTCCCCCCATGTGAATACAATATATTATTGTAATAAATTTTAAATACTATGAAAATAATATAAAAAATAGTTTCTTACATAATAGAGGTATTATGGTAATCAACTCAATTATTATTTCTTTCATTCATTCCCCTCCCAACCCCACCCCAACCAACCAAACAAGGGAAAGTTACATGCATTTTCTCTCCTACAGCTTTTCTATCCCCTCTACCCAACACTCATGAAGGAAAACAATAATCTCTACTTTCCTTCTTTTCGATCCTTCTAGTTTCCAATCCTCCCTAACAAACATGACCTTAAGATTTCACACACCATAGTCATCAGACTAGTGTGTGGGACACAAAAAGTTCAAGATCTCCTTCAAAAGATTGGGACCAAGTTATAGAGCTGCCTTTGTTTTTTTTTTTTAAGAAGAAGAAGGTGTGGGGGGGGGGGGGGGGGGGGGGTGTTGATTTAGCTCTTACAGAAAAATGCAACATAGTCCGTATCTTTAAACAAAAAACGACCAGCCTGAGCACCCAGTCCAGCCAAATTTGATAATGAGAGAAAGAGAGAGAGAGAGATGGAATGAGGAAGGTTAAGATTCTAGGTCGAGCATCATCTACAACACATAAAACTTTGAAAGCAGATGCTAAAACATGATGAGGAAACAAGGCAAGACAGGTAGATCTCATCCACATTATTTAAACATCTGAAGGTAATTGGCAAAATTTTCACTTACATCATATGTGTCTACAAGAGCTAAAAAGTTATTAGGGAATGCCAAGGCATATGATGTGAAAGCTGCTAGCTCGCTTTGATTTGTCTCACCAAATGCACCATGTGATGAACCTGACCACTGCAAAGCAAGCACAGATTTTAGTGTTATCATGATTTTAATGAATTCATAAGGGCAAAACAAAAATATTACTAGCAATATAAGGTGGTATAAAATTCATGCATTACAAACTATACATGCATGCATGTGCAAATATGGGACATCATCTAAAAGAAAAACCATAGCATATACTTTTCTAATAAGTAAAGAGAAATAAAAAGAAAAGAATCATAAAACCAAAGTTTATATGCTCTAAACTCAACAAAGCATTACATCCCAGCTGCACTAATCCTATTTTTGCCACACAACTCTTTCAAGTTCACATCCTTTACTCAACCATAATTCATCAGCGTTTTCTCATCACCTCAAGGGCTCAACCAATGCCCCCCCCAACTAGTCTACAAAATTGCATCTTAACCTAAATCTATTAGACGCAATTGGTATGTATTGAAAAGTAAGTTTAATGCTCCTACAAGTAATAGCTTAGGTGGTAGTTCAAAATAGTAGTATATAAACTGAGCTCTTCCTAACTAAGCAAGAATAACATGGACACATATTGATAAACCATATAATACACAACAATGAAATTTAATGGCCAAAAACTATACCTGAATTTTGCTTAACCATTTCTGGACTAGACTTACAAAATCCTCACAGATACTTGACCCATCACTGCTATGAAGTGATTTATCTATGATCTCATCAGGGCTCTGCAAATCACTGAATTAATCAGAAAAAGAATGGCTTCATGTGTGAAGGTAGACATAAATCTACAGCAAAGTAATATCATTTTTAATTGGGGAAAAAAAATCAACCGCAAAGTAAACATATTTCTCAAAGCACAAACTTAGTATAATCAAGTTTATGTACATCACATCAAAGTTTACTCTTTGCAAATGGCATAAAAAGATGTAATGAAATCCACTGCAAGAAATACAAACCATAAATGAGCTAACAAAGGCATGGGAATGTGTTCCACGAAGTGGTATTCCAAATAACTTCCCAGCTGCAACATTGCTGTCAATAAACAATACAGAAACAGTGAAGCTGTATCAAACATTAACTCAGGTCAACAGCAAAAGCACTGAAGAAAATAAAGAGAATGAGGAGCAAAAAGGGGGACATTTATATCTTTTCTTTTCCTCGAGCGAGTCAATCTAGCCAGATGAGATTTAATGGTCAAATAAAAACATTTAGTGAGCTAAGTCAAAAAACACGACGATTCAAAAGAGATTACTGTTATCCCTTATTCAACTCTATGAATTTCAGTGAACAATTTACAACAACACATTTTACTTGTGAGTTTACATGGATGCATTAATTTTGGGATCAATTAAATTTAATTATACAAATGCACTTCATCATTTGAAGAAATGCAAACACTGTTAAAATAAACACAAAAATTATGATGTTTGAGACATGCATTGTTTAACCAAATTTATCATCCAAAAATTTAGGAGTTGATTTGGAATACAGAGGTGTGAAACTTAGCATAGACAAGCAACACTAAAACAGTGTATCATTTGACATATACCATAGAAAGTATGTAAATTCTGCCGAACTCCAATAGGAAACATATATTGATGAAAAATGTTGCAGTTAAAAATGCAAGTAGTGATAATTTCATCTGATACTACCTTGTTGCATCAAACCCTCCAAGGTAGCAATATTTTGATGCCCCTATTCCACCATCAGGTCCCTACATACAAAATTTTGACATCCTTCTGATTAACATAAACACAGATAAGCACTTCAAAACAAATAAAAACAAATCAGCAACCTGAGCACGTCGAAGCCCAAACTCAAGAAGTATTTTTGATTTTCCAGCGACAAATCGATGCCTTGCAGCATTGGTAGCAACTAATGACGCATAATTAATAAGATTTAAAAATGGAGTTTCCAGCAATTGAACCACCTGAAAAAGCAGTATTATGTAAGACATATGTTGTCTTGAGAAGAAATTAGCATTGGAACATTTTTTAATTAGTAAAACATCTTGTAATTAAATTCCTATTCTATCCTTGTGAAATTTGCATTGAAACATGACATGAATTTTATGAAAAATGTAAAAATGTGGAGAAAACCAGTTTCATGGTACTTACAGCAACAGGCCCTTCAACTCTTAGCAACGGTACTTTTGGGAAAACAACTGATCCCTCTGAAACAGCATATACTTCAACATCAGAACAGTCAATTTCTCTAAGATAGTCGAAGAATCCATCCTATAGTTTATAAAATAGAAATGGATTAGTCAGCCACTTATGTTGTTGCTAGGATTCATGGACTAAACACAGCACCAAAATATCTCAAAATTGCATTTTGAGACTACCGCCAAAAAGAGATCATGAGTTTCAAATCTTCATTTTGAGTTCTTTCTTATCAATCTGGAGATTCACCTGATTTTATATTACTACTGAGGGGAACAAAAAATGTAATAAAATGATGTGCAAAGGTGAAGAACAAAAACAATTGGAAAACTAAGATAATGAAAGGTAAAGCTCCTCCCAACCATTGTTCACATCCAAAGCACTTAGAATCTCCAGATAGTGGCACCTATTAGGTATTATGCAATTAACGCACTTCACAAACTATGATAGCCTAGTAGCACAATCCAATAACATTTATGTTGAATGATGCACTGCTTTGCATGCTTTCAAAACTTTTAGCACTACCAGGAAGACACTGTTGTTCTTTCTTGCAATGATTCTGAGAGAAACATTAACTAACAATTATGTTGTTCTACACAATTATAATTATGCATAACTTTTGGCATTTCTCCTTTATCTACGCATAAATATATGTAAAACCCACCTGTTGTTCTTAGTATGTCAATAACATGAAAAAGAGAAAAGATTAACTCGGCTCACTTCATATGTACTGTAAAGGTAAAAAATGCCAGTCTTATATGTATAGTCTATAATACTAATAATAGATTGGTATATTATTGAAAGACCCATATAGTTACCTCTACTGAATTAAAATCAGAATATTTTACCACCAAGGAGTTATATAATGTAGTTTACCTCACATGAAGGAGGTAAGGATTCCCGGACAAAAGCAATCTCCTCCTCTGTGAATTTGAAAGTAGAAATGAATCTTATGCATTCTTCTAAACCAGCAAAGATCGTATATTCACCGCCAAAGGGGTTTCTCCGAAAATATAAGTCAAACCTGAAGGCAATAGCCACACCAGATGGAAGCAACAACAGAATTATCGGCTTAGGGACAAAGAATATGAGATGCTAATAGTAAAGTGGGGCTTCTTGAAAGCTCCCAATAACTAACTGATTAAAAATCAAATTTTCAATTGAAAAAACCCTTCTTTGAAAATCAATCCGGAATCCAGTCAAGTGGGGTAAATACAAACCATTGATTTTAGCAAGAAATTAGAAATGTGTTATTCAATAATCGACAAATTTTCCACACCCAAAAACCAAAAAAATAAGTTACTATGTACATAGTTAAATTATAAGACTTTTCAACATAGCAGTGGAAATGCTCAGTGTCTCTCATTCTAAATAGTCAACCCGCAACTTAAATTTAAATAATCAATTAATAAAATCTCTATCTTAAAAAAAAAAAAAAAAAAACAACAACAACAACAAGGTTTAAAAATGATGGATTAACTAACGGCGAATTTCAAATTTATAAATGAGTTTGTACAATACTGAATAGAATTAATCCACTCAAACAAACACATTAACAACTTTCTCTCCGTTTGGCGGCTTAAGCAGTTCGAGAATTCAAAATTTCAAATCTTGGAACCTAAACTTAATAAATATGTCTTCTTCTTTTTTCCTAGGAACCAAACAGAGCATAAGGAAAGAAAGAACTTACACGGCTCGCTCGTTGTGTTTCCCGGCTTTCCAATAAGCGTAGAACATGGTGAACTGGTATTGATCTGTGAGGAGAGGCGTGACCATCGGGTTGGTGGGTCCAACCCGACCCGAGTGCGCTCCGTTCGGACCGTTCGCTGTCGCTCTCTCCATTTCTCTCTCTCTCTCTCTCTCTCTCTCAACGATTCCTAGGGCTTGTTCTTCTCCTTCTTCGTAGTAGTTGTTGTTGTTGTTTCTTGCTCCCTGGTCTTGGTTTTTTTTTTTTGTGGGCTTTAAGGTTTATGCGATTTATCTATGTATTTATATACATGTGACCTTGTGAACGACTTAGACTGTGAAACGCGAACGTGAAAATCACGGAGACACGAACCATAGAATAGACGAAAAGAAAAACATGGGTTTGTAACTTGATGTTCACGGTGCGAGTTGTTGGGAGAGACAGTTAAGAACCAAAAACATAAATTTAAAAATAAAAAAGTTTTTTTTTTTTCCTTAAATTTTGCTTGGTAAGAACAAAAAAAGGTAGTACAAGGTCTGATGTGGCTGAGAGTGATCCGAGTGATCCTAGTCGCTCACGTCATCTTCTGCGTGTGATGCACAGCCTGCCATGTATCTCTCGTGGACCATACATTGCATAGAATAACTCTCTTGTGAGAGGGGGCGCATGTGCCCCATGTCTGACATTTGGGTCGAAACATATGTTAGTGAGACATTAGACGCATGTGCCTATCTTATATAATCATTTATTGCCTTTACTTGTTTTCTTTTTTCTTTTTTTGAAAAGTACAAAAGTATATTTTTTTAGCCATAAGTTCAATGTACATGAACTTGCCTTTAAACCAACTTCCTTAACCAATGATGATAATTTATAATTTATAATATCACTCTTGAATGTTCTTAGCTTACCAACTAGTAGCGAGACAATGCGAGGTACAAATTAATTAAAGATTTTAATATAAAGAATTTTTTTTTTTTTTTGCAAATTCTTTTGAAAGGCTCATAACTTTATTAAGATGAAGATAAATTTAATATACCACAAATCAATGCTGATTCAATAATAATTGGATCCTCCTCTATTCAAGCTACTTTTTGGTTTCCCACATTGTTTCTTCAAAATTTCAACCTGAGACTAATCACTGTTTGCGATGGGTGGGCCCATAGTAGGGTAAATCGCCGGCTCATGGAGTTTTTTCAAAATGTTGGTGTCTAGACTTGAACTAAGAAACTCCTAGTCAAACCCAAGACAACCACTTTAAGACTGAGTGCCCAACCACTTGGCCAACCCCACTGGGTTTACTCAAGCTACCTTACTATCTAATCATTTGGCCTATTAACCTAAAATATGCACGGGTTTATTTTCTTCCCTCCTCACATGGGACACTTAACACATAAGACTATAGGAAGTTTTATACTATTAAAAAAAAAAATTGATAAATAAACTCATTAAAATAATTAATTTTTTAAAATTCTTGAAATTTGTTGTAATATAATTTTAGTTGGTGTGGAATTTTAAATTTCTTGAAACCCTAATAATATAATTCCACTTAAATTTTTATTTTATATTTAAAGTCTCTAATATTATTTTTGTCATAATTAAAATAAAAACTATTAATAACTACCTTAATTACCTATTAATAACTACAATGATAATTAACTTTCATATTTAGAAAATAAATAAAAGACTATTAATAAATAATAGCTATCATAATTATCACATTTTATATATAAAAAAATAATTAAAAAAGAAGAGAAAATTTATACCAAAATCCACAGCAGCTCAAAAACAATGTTGTTGTGAAAATTTTGTCATGTCTCTAATTTTCTCAAATCATATTTCTAATCATTATTTTTTGGGATGATATTTGAATGTGCACAATACAACTATAAATTTCGGAAGAGGCTTTCATATCAGGATTACAGAATTAACTTATCATTTTTTTTTTTTTTTGAGTGGAAGCAAAGAATTGGTAAATGTGTTTCAGCATTTATTTTATTTTATTTTTGATATTTTGGTGTGTCAAATCCTGGCCAGGTACCATTGGCATTTTTGTTCTTTGTATCCGTTTGATACGCATTTTGAAAATTTAAGCCCGTTAGACACGTTTTGACTCCCTTGGTACATCTTCCTGGACAATTACCTTAGATTCTACAGTTTTGAATCAGACTAATTTGCTTTTGATTCGGAATTTCTTTCTTCTTTCTTTGGTCGACAACTCAATTGAATTTGACTAAGCTTATGACTTCAAAGATTTCGAAACATTGAATTTCAACAACATTTTGGTGTACCTTTACTCCATAATGGACTTTATAATTTTAGTTTTTTCTCTCTTAAAAGCAAAGACCTCGTTTTTATTTTTTATTTTTTTATTTTATTACAAATAAACAAAAACAGGTTAGACGAATCAAACAAGCTTTTCCAAAAAGTCATGTATCTATCCCACCTTGGGGTAGAAAGACGAGTTCTAAGACAGTAATCCTAAAGATTTGGAAATTGGCAAGAATCGAGGAGATTATGGCAATCCACAATAGAAATTAGTGAGAAATATTAGGAAGCCAGCACATCAAAAAGATAACATTCCTTTTTTTAAAGAGATTTGGATAAGTGACAATTAAGAATATCGTATCCATCTTCAGCTGAAATTAAAACAACAATTAAGAAGATCGTATCCTCTCAAGTCAAAATAAAAAAGAGAGAAGATCATATCTATCTTCAGCAAAAGTCAAAACAACAATTAAGAAGATCGTATCTATCTTCAGCCGAAGACAAAACATATGAGGGTATATTTTAAGATAATACTTCTAAGTAGTAGTTATTTCCTACACATAAACCACCCTCCTTGATTTGTGGGTAGTTATTGAAGGAAAATAACTACCACCTATTGTCTACTAATGAAAGATTAAAGTCTACAAACAAATTCTTTCCAACAAATCTTTCAACAGTGTAATCCTCTAATTAAGGGAGATCAATCCATGTTCATAGGGAACCCTTACTATCTAGGAGTAGGTTCTTGTAACTTAATTTAGTAGGCTTATCAATTAGGAGTAGGCCTTGTACTCTAATCTTTGTCAAATTCAATTTGTACTTGTGTCATATCGTTTTGTGTTCTATTATAATCAAGTGACATTGTACTTGTGGGTTCCAGTTAGCTCAACTGGTAAAGTCTCTGATGGTTGTATAAGAGATTTGGAGTTCAATCTTTGCTTACACTAAAAATTGATTGGTGTCTTGGACTGATAATAAAGAGCTACTATCAGGAGCGGAGGCCATAAGTTGAAACTCTCTAAAAAAAAAGTGACATTGTACTTATGTTATTATAATATCAAGTGAGTTGTATTAATAGACTAAAATGCATATTGCATTCTTTATGTTTGACTAAAATTCATTTAAGTCCTCTAACTTTACTTTCATTTAATTGAGTTCTCTCTAAGTTTCAAATTTATTCAATTAAGGTCTTTCATTCAATTAAGGTCTTTCATTTAATTCTCTCACTCCCTTTGATAGCTTTTGTGCATGTTTAAATCCGTTGGGAAATTTAGACCCCGGTTGATTGAATTAATAAATTTTAAACGCAAGTTGTTAATTAGATTTATTATGAATAAATTTTGTTAAAACAAACCAACATCAATATCATGTCAAAATCATGCAATGGAAAAGTAAATAAGACTAAATATGATGACCTAGGAAAACCAATGAAACAAACTAGTTTCACAGTAAAAACTTGAGGGGAAACCTTCCCGAAAGGCAATCTACTAAAGTAAAGAGAGGTTTTAGATCTAGTATAAAACCTTTGTCCCTCGACTCTATAATCCCCGTAAATGAACTTACAGCAGAAACCTTCTACCACTTCAGAACCTCTGAACTCTTCAATATATGAACACCACATTTTTCTTACACGGATCCCAGTACGTGATTAAAACACCAACTTGAAGAGGATGTTGGTTGCAAAGTTCTTTACTTCACAACAATGAAAATCAAGAAGCACTTGGTTACAAAACCCTAAGGCGCAAAAGATGCAGTAGCTTCCTTCAGAGAGAATAAGGCATCGGTCACCTTTTTCATGTGTTTTCCTTGTATTCTCTTATGTGACGGCCTTTAAAATAAGCTTTATATATGTCTAGGGTTGTAAGAAAATAAACCTTACACAAATACATAAGCATGGGCCGAAAATCAGATGTGAAAAACTGATTTTTGTATCTGTTGCGAGCTATCGAGAGCTATTAAGATTTAATGAATCAGCACTTCTTCACTTGCGAGCTATCGAGAGCTATCGAGCTTTAATGAATTAGCACTTCTTAAATCAACACTTCTTCACTTGTTTCTTGGACAGATTTGCATGGCTTCAATACTAAACTTGAAGTCTTGTTCCTTGAAGTACTAAACCACCCCTAGATTACCCAAATACATGTAAAGTGCATTTTGTTAAAGGATTAGCCAATTCTATAATGACATATGTTCCTAACATGATTTACATATGTCCTAACAATCTCCCCCATTGGCAATCCGTGAAAAAACCATAACAAACAAATGAATATATGAGAGAAGTCATAAATTACTCAACTCATACTCACTTGTTGAATATAATAAAATCTATTCTAACACAAACTCTTGAAAAATTTTACAAGAAGAGAGTTTATGGCAAGAAGACTTTGACAACCTGTATTTCTAAAACACTTTAAACAAAACTCATCACGGCATCTTAGTGTGAAACAGAAATAATAGATTGCATATAGTAAATAAGAAACATGTGCATAAAAAAAGAAAAGAAACAACACATGTAAAGATAGGTGAAGAAGACATACATCACACATATATATATATATATATATATAGATATATCAAAGATAAGCACAATGTATGTAAACATGGTCACAAGATTGGTGTACAAGAAGAAGGAAGTAAGCACTTCCCCTAACAAGATAAAACACATCTCCTCCTTACAAGGACATGTATTTCTTCCCCTAACATGTAGAATCTTAAAAAGAAACCACATATTCTTCACAATTTCTCCCCCTTTTTGTCATGATTGACAAAGGGTACAAGAAACTAGAAAGTTTCACCTGAGAAACATAAAGATGATCAAGGGGGTACAAAGAATCCATATAAATGCATGAATGTAATGAAACAAGATGCTATGGATGACAAGACAACAGAAAGATGCAAAACATGTGAAAAACAATGCATGCAAAAGGATCTTGACAGATCGAGAAACTGTCGAGCAGAAGCCAACTTTGATGGATTGAACAGTTATCGAGCATCTATCGAGCAGACAGAAAGTTTCTCGATGGATCGAGAAGCTGTCGAGCTTGATTAAAAAAAAAAGTTTTTCAAAGAGAACAAAACACACAAAAAAAGATTGCAATCAAGCAAGCTATTCAACCAAAGATCCAAATAACATTTTAAGCTTTCAAAAACATCTCTCAACAAGAAAAATGTCAAGCATTTAGATCCAAAACACACACACATACACATACACTAAACAAGTCTAATCAATTTTATATTTCAAAAACAAGTCAAGACAGTTTAGTGAGCATACAGTAACACATGTATTTCTTGTGATGGCCAAATCACATTGTACTTGCACATGTATCAAAAGTAGTAAAGAATATTGCGTGTTGTGTGTGAAAAACATCGCCAGATTGCATAAGTGTCTTCATGTTATGACGATTTGAGATATGAGAAATCATTTTAACTCACACACAATCGTAACTATTTGATGGAGACTATCACTTTCGAGGTACATCCTATAACTCTCACATCTCCTAGAATACACGCTTGCAATCATATATAAAACATTTGATTCTTTTTCTTTTTATTTTTCTTTGCATATTTTTTTTAAGCAAACCATGCATGGGTATATAAGAGAGAGAAAAGAAATACCCAATGATGTTAAGCATTTGACATTCCACTTTTGTTATGCCAAAGCATACAAATGTCATTTTATGATTGGCGAGCAACAGTGGTGAGATGGTTATTTATGCATTTCTTTTAGAATTTTCTAGTCTTTCCTATTAAAAAGAGTGATATGAGTGTTAAGTATAAGAGATTACTTAATCTTACTCATCACAAACACGAGATACAAAGCTCACTTGCTTTGTTGTGCATAGAGATGCTCGTCTAAACTACAAAAGATACAAAGTTTATAAAACTTTGTTTCAATGACCATCCAAGGTACACAAGTACCAATGTACACAAAATACACACTGTTTTGTATTTTTCTGATTTTTTTTTTTTTGAAAACAAAACAAAATAAAAACTAAACAACCAAACAAAAACAGACAAACAACATGACAGCATGAAAGAAAAATGCAAATGCGTAAAGGCATGATAGAAAGGTGTAGATGTATGAAAACATGATTCCAAAAGCAGATAAGAAATCAAGCAAAAAGAGTCCTACTTTAGATAGAAAGAATTAAAGCAGAGGGCAAACAGAAAAGATAAATAAGTCTTAGGCTCCTTTCTCACCCACACAACACGAGTTGTTAGCTGTAAAGATGAAAAGGCGTGTGTCCTAGTATGTCTACTAAAGGACATAGAAGAATTATAATTCTCCTGAAATTGAGTTAAAAAGCTCAAGACTTTTAATAACTCTCCAAACAAAGGTGTAGGTCCTTGAGAGGAAACTTGTGACCGTTTGGACATTTGCTTTGAGGATACAACTTAAAGCAATTAGGACGAATGTGTCCAGAAATACCACAATGGTGACAAACATGGGGTCTAACAAAGGATTTAAATTTAGCCAAATCAGTTTTGGATTTCATACCTTTATCACTTTTCTCAGATTGGGACACAAAGACAGTCCTTGATCCAAAAGCCATGGAAGAGGAGGGGTTGAAGGAGACCGCATATCCTAAGCCAGTCTTGTCAGAACTAGGCTTTTGAGTACTCAATACCTCATCAAGCTTTGCACTAGACATCCTCTTTATTTGAGTTCTAGCTTGACTAAGCTCAACTTGAAGATTCTTGACCTTCTTTTCTAATAAGATGTTCTTCACAACAAGAGTCTCAACCAACCTTGTAGTCTCATCTAATTTGACCAATAGATCAGCTTTTTCAATTTTTGCCTCATTAAACTCTTTTCTACAGTGATGAAAAGTCTTTTCAGATTTTATGAATTCAGTGTATAGCTTATCATAGACTTCTTGAAGGGTAAACTTCTTGGGTACTTCATCATCAGAAGAATCCTCACTATCACTAGCACTCTCCACAGTCACCTTATTGGTTGTGGCAGCAAAATCCATAAAATGACTATATTCATCCACATACTCATCAGAAGAGTCATTCTTAGTATCACTCCAAGTAGCAACCAACCCTTTATCTTTTAACTTCTTGGCCTTTTCTTTCATAAGGTTGTTTGGGTACTCTATCCTCATATGACCAAAACCTTTGCACTCATGGCATTGGATGAGGGGTTTCTCATTCTTGCCCTTCCTAGAGGATTTAGATTTCCTAGGAGGTTTACCCTTATCCTTTTTCCTAAATTGAAGAAGCTTGATAATCTCATCAGTTATGAAGGTTAGATCCTCATCCCCATCATCATCTTCATCTTCATCTTCACTTTCATCTTCATCTTCAGAGTCCTCAATCTCTTCCTCTATACCCTTAAGAGCCAAGTTTCTACTCTTTCCACCTTTTCCCATTAAACCTAATTTCATCTCATAGATTTGAAGATTCCCTACAAGCTCAGTTAAAGGAATTTGATCAATGTCCTTCACTTTTTCAATGGCAGTGATCTTGGCATGGAATCTTTCAGGTAAGGACCTAAGGATTTTCCTCACAATTTTGGATTCTGCTATAGATTCTCAAAGATTGAAGGCAGAATTCACAATATCCTTGAGTTTAGCATAGAACTCATCAAAGGTCTCATCCTCCTCCATCCTTATTTCTTCAAAACTACTAGTGAGTCTTTGAAACTTCACAGTCTTTACTGCCTTGGTACCTTCATAGGTGGTCTCAAGAATGGTCCATGCTTCCTTGGCAACTTCCGTGGATGATATTTTCTTGAATTCCTCATTGGTCACCCCACAAAACAAAGCACTCAAAGCCCTACTGTTGAAATTTGCCACTATGATTGTTGCTTCATCCCAATCCATTAGCGCTTCCTTTGGCTTAATCCAACTAACTTCAACAACTTGCCATACTTGTTCACCTAACGCCTGCAAAAAAACTTTCATACGAACTTTCCAGTAAGCATAATTAGTGCTATCAAATAAAGGAATAATCAAAAGAGATTATCCACGATCCATGACAACGGGGGTCAAGGATTACACTCAAGAAATTAATCCAATCAGAGTGTACTCACTCTAATACCACTTATTGAGAAATTTAGACTCCGGTTGATAGAATTAACAAGTTTTAAACCCAAGTTGTTAATTAGATTCATTATGAATGAATTTTGTTAAAACAAACTAACATCAATATCATGTCAAAATCATGCAGCGGAAAAGTAAATAAGACAAGATATGATGACCTAGGAAAATCAATGAAACAAACTAGTTTCACAGTAAAAAACCTGGGGGGAAACCTTCCTGAAAGGCAATCCACTATAGTAAAGAGAAGTTTCAGATCTAGTACAAAACTTTTGTCCTTAGACTCTACAATCCTTGTAGATGAACTTACTGTAGAAACCTTCTACCGCTTCAGAACCTTTGAACTCTTTAATATATAAACGCTACCTTTTTCTTACACGGATCTTAGTACGTGAGTAACCAAAGATGCATGACTCCCAGTACGTGACTAACACACCAACTTGAAGAGGATGTTGGCTGCAAAGTTCTTCACTTCATCAACAATGAAGATCAAGAAGCACTTGGTTACAAAACCCTAAGGCGTAAAAGACGCAGTAGCTTCCTTTAGAGAGAATAAGGCATCGGTCACATTTTTCATGTGTTTTCCTTGTATTCTCTTATGTGATAACCTTTAAAATAAGCCTTATATATATATATATATATATATATATATGTCTAGGATTGTGAGAAAAGAAACCCTACACAAATACATAAACATGGACCGAAAATTAGATCTGAAAAACTGATTTTCGTATTTATTGCGAGCTATCGAGCTTTAATGAATCAGCATTTCTTCACTTGCGAGCTATCGAGCTTTAATGAATCAACACTTCTTGAATCATCACTTTTTCACTTGTTTCTTAGACAGATTTGTATGACTTCAATACTAAACTTGAACTCTTGTTCCTTGAAGTATTAAACCCATCCTAGATCTACCTAAATACAAGTAAAGTGTGTTTTATCAAATGATTAGTCAATTCCATAATGACATATATTTCTAACATGATTTACATATGTCCTAACAAAATCCTATTAAATTAGACAACAACTACTGAACCCAACCATTTTGATCAAATTATAATTGTTCTTGAGCAATTTCCAAACAAGAACAACATCCTTAAAATTGGTTTGCACTTCAAACACTAGTATTTGTGTTGATTAAGAGTCTTAGTTGAAGTTGAATTCAAATTAGGATGTTTAGATTGATTTCCTTTCTGATAAGGATATTTTAGCCATAAATTTAATACCCCCTAAACATCGCGCAAGAAGGTTGTTGGCACCCACATACTTGTTAGCTTCACGGAAACTAACGAAAGAGTCAGGCCGACGACACCATACAAGACGACCCCACAAAGGAGACTTGACATGCGTCTCCATAGGTCGACGGGAATGCTAGGACGGAGCGGATGGCTGACGGATGTGGAGAGGTTAATGGGGTTAAAGAGGCCGACGAGTCCAACCTGGCTTAACTTGACCCGCACGGATATCTATGTAAGGAAATTTCTTGTATCTCACAGTTAACCTTAATCGAAGGAATCCCTACAAGGAAAGGATCCCGCAAAGTACGTGTATTAATGAGGATCTTCCCTAGAAAGAACGATCTTCTCCACCAAGAAACGAAGGTCAGCTCTACACCACTATAAAAACCCCAAATCCCTCACAAATCAAGGTATGCATAATTTACCCCAGTTTTGACACTTTAGAGTTGTGAAAGTTTTCTAACTTAACCTTCGAAGGGTATTTAGACGGTACCATACTAGTACTCTCTGCAAGGTCTTCTTTGTTTCTGTTTCGCAAGTTCTGTCTAGAGCACGTGAGGACTGTGCGGATCACTGATGATTTTTGACATCATCAGTTGGCGCTGTCTGTGGGAAACGTAGAGAGTAAAACAGTAATAGCCATATTACCACTTCTTAAACAAAGAGTTGTATGGTACTCACTCGCTCAATGGCAACCAATAACCATACCGAAGAAGAACCACGCACTGTTGCTCTCGAAAGACAAGTACAAACCCTAGCCACGGCGGTGGAACACTTTACCAAGCAGAACCACAACCTGGAAGAATAGCTGCACCAAAGGGATGCTAGGCCCAACAGTCACGAGGAGCAAGAGGGCACCAGCGCTGAAAGGAGTGACTAAGAAGGACTGGAGGGCAGCCATACCCCAAGTAGGCAGGAGCGACAAGATACCAGCCATCCGTCGGTCACAGATACGGCACCACCACATATGGTTGTGGAGATGCAGATGATGAAGGAAATGATGAACTTCATGATGAATGCCCTCAAGGGGCGAGTGTCAAATGACCTTGACGAGTTGGTCCATCAAATAGATTCGCCTTTCACAACACCTGTCACTTCGTTCCCCCTTCCTGCAAAGTTCTATATGCCGTAGATAGAAGCCTATGACGGGTTAAAGGATCCCTTGGATCACCTGGAGTCATTTATAACCCTCATGCATTTACAAGGTGTGGCAAATGAGATCATGTGCTGAGCCTTCCCAACTTCTGAAGGGTCCTGTGAGGATGTGGTTTAGCAGATTGATGCCCAACTCCATTGGTACCTTTAAGGAGCTGAGCGCGCAGTTTGCCTCGCACTTTATCGGGGGACATAGGTATAAGAAGTCCATTGCATGCTTGATGAGCATCAAGCAAAGAGAGGATGAGACACTAAGGTCTTACATAACCCATTTCAACAAGAAAGCTCTCTCGATAGACGAAGCTTATGACAAGATACTAGTTGTTGCATTTACCAATGGTCTACAGAAGGGGAAGTTTCAGTTCTCTTTATACAAGAACGACCCAAAAACTATGACAGATGTGCTTTATCGAGCTACTAAATACATGAACGCAGAGGACGAGCTACTAGCCCGAGAGGAGAAAACTAAGAAGAGGGAAAGGCAAAAAGATACCTAGCAAGAGAGAGGACGGAAGATGACTAGAACTGAAGACCGATGGGAGGACAAACACTTTAACCCCCACTGGAAGGTTCACTAACTTCACCCCGTTGACTGCCCCGATTGATCAGGTGTTAATGCAAATCAAGGACGACACGGCCTTGACATGGCCTGGCAAGTAAAAGGGATATCCCAGCAAGAGGTCTAGGGACAAATATTGTCGTTTTTATCGGGACCACGGTCACGACACATCTGAATGTCATGACTTGAAGCAACAGATTGAAGCCCTTATTAGACAAGGAAAACTACAGTGATTCGTCAACAAAGAAATGACAGATCCACTACAGAAGCAGGTTGCTAGAAGGGATAACGAGCGCCCTAGGCCACCCATAGGGGACATAAGGATGATTATAGGGGGTACTTCGTAAGACTTACCTTAGGATGGTTCAGAACGTCCAGCTAATAGGCTTCATCCCGAAAATGGTGCGGGTCAACAACCCTATAATTGTATTGTCGGAAGAAGACGCTCGACGCCTCCACCACTCACACGATGATGCACTCGTTGTTAGTATTCGGGTAAGGGACTACAACACTCATCGGGTCTTGGTTAATAATGGAAGCTCTGTTGATATCCTCTACTACCCGGCATTCTAGCAGATAAGGATCGAGAGAGAGCGACTCATACCAGCCAACGCACCACTCGTTGGGTTCAGAGGAACAAGGGTATACCCCCTCGGTGCAGTCACATTGCCCGTAACGATTGGTGACTACCTTCAACAAATTACTAAGGACGTTACATTCCTTGTTGTCGACTACTTGTCTGTTTACAATGCCATACTGGGCTGACCTACTCTCAACTCATGGAAAACTGTGACTTCAAACTATCACTTGATGATCAAATTCCCCATCGAGTATGGAGTAGGAAAGGTACGTGGGGATCAAGTGGTAGCACAAAAGTGCTATATAGCAATGATGGAGATGGACGACCATTTGCAAACCATGAACATTGAAGAACAGAGGGCGGTCGCTGAGCCTGTTGAAGGATTGGAGGAGATACTTCTCGATAACTCTAGGCCCGAGCGAACAACTAGGATTAGCACCTTTGCCAATCCACTAGTCCATCAGGCGCTCACAGCATTCCTAAGAGAAAACCAGAATGTCTTTGCTTGGAGTCATGAACACATGCCAGGGATCGACCCTTCAGTCATGATGCATAGGTTGAATGTGTCACACTCTTTTCCACCTATCCGTTAAAAGAAACTAATGTTCGCCTAAGAGCAAGACAAGGCTATAGCGAAAGAAGTCTGCAAATTACAAGATGCAGAGTTCATCAGGGAGGTGTACTACCTCGACAGACTGGCCAATGTAGTAATGGTTAAGAAAGCCAATAGGAATTGGAGGATGTGTGTAGATTTCACGGACTTGAACAAGGCATGCCCCAAGGATAGCTACCCCCTCCCGCGGATTGACATCCTAGTAGACTCGATGGCAAGACACCAGTTATTGAGCTTCATGTACGCATTTTTCGATTACAATCAGATTAAATTGGACGAAGCTAATTAGGAGAAAACTTCGTTCGTCACCAGTTAAGGCCTCTTTTGCTATAAGGTGATGCCGTTCAGTCTCAAGAACGCGGGCACGACGTATCAGAGGCTCATGAAAAAAATGTTTGCGCATCAAATTGAAAGAAACGTCCAAGTTTACGTAGACGATATGCTGGTAAAAAGCCGAAGGGAGGACGACCATTTGGATGACTTCAAGGAGACCTTCGACACCCTCTGCTTTTACAAAATGAAGCTCAACCTAAACAAGTGTGCATTTGGGGTGATGGCTGGAAAGTTCCTGGGGTTCATGGTGTCTCAGAGAGGTATCAAAGTCAACCCAAACAAGATCCGGGCCATAATGGAGATGGCACCACCAAGGAACATGAAAGAAGTACAAAACCTCAACGGCAAGGTGGCCGCGCTGAATAGGTTCATATCAAGGGCAATAGACAAGTGCCTACCTTTCTTCCGTACGCTAAAGAGGTCTTTTGAATAGACAGCTGAGTGTCAACAAGCATTTAAAGATCTAAAGGCCTACCTCTCTTCCCCGCCGTTGCTACGTCCCTCTAAATTAGGGGAAGAACTATTCCTCTACTTGGCTGTATCCCCAGTTGCTGTCAGTGCGGTCTTAGTCAGTGAAGAAGACAAGGTGCAGGAGCCCGTGTACTACACTAGCTGGGCACTCCGTGGCACAGAGGAGAGGTACCCTTCAATGGAAAAGCTCGCCTTTGCTTTAGTTATAGCAGCCTGTAAGCTCAAACCATAATTCCAGGCCCATATTGTGGTCGTTTTGACAGACAAGCCTTTATGGTGGGCAATGAGTAACCCTGAAGTGGCTGGACGGATGACACTATGGGCAATAGAGTTGAGCAAATTCGACGTGCAGTACCGCCCGCATATTGCCATAAAGGTACAGGTGGTCATTGACTTCATTATGGAATTCACCAACATGGAAGGCCAGGGGGCAGGAGAACATCCCAATGAAGTATTCACACGGATGGATCGTCTAACAGGTAGGTTGATGGAGTAGGTATAGTGCTTCGTTCTCCAGAAGGCAACGAGATCGAGTGTATGGTTCGTCTCGACTTCCCTGCGATCAATAATGAAGCGGAATACGAGGCCCTAGTGGCAGGACTGGATCTCACCAAAGCAGCAGGGGCCACGAGTGTGGTTGTATACTGCGATTCTTAGGTGGTCACAAGCCAGGTGAATGGTGACTATGAATGCAAAGGGAAAAGAATGAAGAAATACTTGGAGCAAGTAAGGAAACAGATAGGCAAGTTTCAAGCCAAATTTGTTCAAATCCCCAGGGAATAGAACGAGCAGGCCGACCGTCTTGTGAAAGCCGCATCAGCAGAACACATGATCATCCCTAGTAAAGTACTTTCTTTTGTTTAGCTCTTACGTTTGATAGATGGCGTCGGAGTGCAGGAAATAGACTCAAGAAGCAATTGGACCACACTGATAGTTTCTTATTTAAAAGACGGCACACTACCTGACGGTAAGGAGGCCGCAAGAAAGTTGAAGGTCCAAGCAACACGTTTCATCCTGATAAAGGATGTCTTGTACAAAAGAGACTTCTCTCACCTGTACCTAAGGTGCTTAGGCCCCGAAGAAGCAGACTATGTCATGAAAGAAGTTCATGAGGGGATTTGTGAGAACCATTTCAGGTCACAGTCATTAGTGCACAAGTTGTTTCAGGCTGGATATTATTGGCTTACCATGCAAAAGGATGCCCAAGCCAATGTCAAAGCATGCGATAAATGTTAAAGGTTCAACCACGTCATCAGACAGCCCTTAGAAGAGCTCACTCCAATGACGGCCCCGTGGCCTTTTGCTTAATGGGATTTGGACATCATGGGACCATTCCCAATAGCGATGAGACAACTGAAGTTCCTAATGGTTAGCATAGATTACTTTACCAAATGGGTGGAAACTAAAGCCCTGGCCGTTATCACAAAGAAGAACATACGAAGCTTTGTATGGAGGAACATTATTTGCAGGTACGGCATACCTAGAGTACTGATCTCAGACAACGGGAAGCAATTTGACAACGACTAGTTTAGAGATTTTTGCTCGCAATTGGGGGTCAAGAATCACTATTCTTCACCCGCCCACCCTTAAACCAACGGACAGGTTGAGGTAAAGAACTGATCCTTACTCAAAATCATAAAGACTCAGTTTGAGGGGGCAAAGGGTATATGGCCGGAAGAATTGCCAAGCGTTCTATGGGCGTACAGGATGATGGCGAGGACGCCTATAGGAGAGACACCGTTTTGACTAGCATACAGAAGCGAGGCTGCCATCCCAACTGAGGTCGAACTCACAAGCTACAGAGTGGGAAACCATGATGAGAGCAAGAATGATGAAGCTATGCATTTGCAACTTGACTGGGTGGATGAGGTTAGAGCAGCGGCTGAATAAAGATTAGCGTGGTACCAGAACCTTATGGCCAAGCACTACAACTCAAGAGTCAGGCACATAGACTTTCAGGTTGGAAATCTTGTCTTGAGAAAAGTGATAGACACTACAAGAGATCCCTCCTAGGGAAAGGTAGGACCTAATTGGGAAGGACCTTACAGAATCGCTTCATGGTAAAGGAAGGGAACCTACCACCTGAAAACCCTAGACGGACAAAAGTTGTACCATCCGTGGAACACAGAGCACTTGAAGAAATACTACTAGTAGACAACGACACAAAGAATAACACTCCTCATTTCCAGTTTACTTCATTTTAGTTAATTTTTACTATCTATAGTACTTTCTAAGCCCAAAAGGCAACTTTTTATTTTTTCAAGAACAATTTTTCACTTATGCACACATCTATCATAATAGGAGGAGTTATTCAGATATGACCTATGTGTATGTGTATATGAAACTACATCTGTGACTAGAGTCCACAAATGGACGAGCTCATCCCATAGGGATACCTTGAAATTATCTAGTCCACAAATGGACGAATTCATTATTAAGTCCACAAGTAGACGAGTTCATCCCATGGGGATGCCTTGAAATTATTAAGTCCACAAGTGGACGAGTTTATTATTAAGTCCACAAATGGACGAGTTCATCCCATAGGGATACCTTGAAATTAGTAAGTCCACAAATGGACAAGTTTATTATTAAGTCCACAAGTGGACGAGTTCATCCCATAGGGTTACCTTGAAATTATTAAATCCACAAGTGGACGAGTTTATGATTAAGTCCACTAGTGGACGAGTTCGTCCTATAGGGATACCTTGAATTATTAAGTCTACAAGTGGATGAGTTTATTATTAAGTCCACAAGTGGACAAATTCATCCCATAGGGATACCTTGAAATTATCAAGTTCACAAGTGGACGAGTTCATTATTAAGTCCACAAGGGGACGAGTTCATGCTTGCTCACTCCCAAGTGCAGGAGATCGTAGCAATATAATTCTCGGAGTACCGAGGTCGAACCACAAGGAGCAGGGTAAATTCAAAGACAATATAATTAAATAACAATTTGGATGAAGAAGAAAAATATTTTTGCTTGGTGATTGTTAACAAGAATAATAATAAAAACTGATTTAAATCAATAATGTAAATACTAGGGCATCGGGGAGTTTCCCTATATCGATATGAAATTCTTTGTGATCTAAGAAAATATCTATTTCATAATTGATTGTTCTCATACAATTAAAAACTTATGATTCGGTTGAACTGAGACAATTCAAGAACGCATGATAACCTCGATTGATAATGCGGTTAAAAAAGTTTTTAGAAAAACCCATTCACTTTAAATCTTAATTTCTATTTGAAACTATTAGAAATTCATCTAAACAATAAGAAAAACATGATTGAACTTATTGAAAGCATGGAAGAACTAATACATCAAAAGAAATCTAATTGAACAATCAAATATGTTGTAGATAAAATTCTAAAAAGAATCACATTGAATATTCATACCGTATAGAAGAAACATAACCCCTAGCTCTAGCAAAGAATTTAGGCTGCCATTAGAGAAAGAAAAATACAAGGTTTGCTCTGCCAAAATTCGTTCTACCAGCCTCCCTTCAAAAACCTAATGTCTAAGTGTCCAAAGAAAATAAAACATTTACTATTTTAATTTCCGTCCAGGTTTACAGCGGTAACTTGTGAGTTAATTTCAGCCGTCAAAAATTGAGAATTTCAGAAAACTCAAAACTGGAAAGTTGTAGATATTTAAGTTATGGTTCCAACCCATCTGGCCTTGTGTCAATTGGATTTTTGAGGAGAGAGATATGCCCGAAATACTGATTAGTGCTCAAATCAGATTTTTCCTTTTCAGATTCTGCCTCTTTGATTTCTTTCCTTATTTGAAGCTTCCAATCATGGTAGACGATCTAAGCACTCCAGCTGCACCTCCTTAGACATTTAAGCATGGTCCTTTAGCTCCACTTTAAGTCTAGTTTGGCCTCCATTCTCTCACATATTCCTGTAAACTCATCTTTCTCACATGATTTCCTGAATGTAGAAAATTACACACAATGAATAGCATCTTATTCAAGAAATTATGTAAAGATAAATAATAGGGACTAATGCAAATCATGGCTTAATTATACAAATTAAGCATAGTAATAAGGAGATAACGCCCATATAAATATATAACAAGTATACATTTTAAGGCGTTATCAGTTCATCCTATGGGGATGCCTTGAAATTATTAAGTCCACAAGTGAACGAGTTTATTATAAAGTCCACCAAAGGATGAATTCATTATTAAGTCCACAATTGGACGTGTTTATTATTAAGTCCACTAAAGGATGAATTTATCATCAAGTCCCCAAGTGGACAAGTCCATCATTAGATGCCCAAGTGGATGAGTTTATCATTAGGTCTACAAGTGGACGAGTTCATCGTTAAGTCTATAGGTGGACGAGTACGCCAAAGTGGACTGGTTCATCCTAATTATTCACCAAGTCCTTTAGGGGACAAGTACATCGTAAAAGATGAACGGACATACGCATATCTCAAAGTAAAGATCAACACATAGTAAAAAATACTAAAAGTGACGGATGTAAAATGTTAAATAGACACCATAAATAAAAAGTGTTTACAACAAAGTCCAAAAACAAGGGCATTACTATTGTTTGGAAATAAGAGTGGACACATAAAAAACTAAGAATTAAAGCTAAATGTTTGAGGCATCCTGGGCAGTTGGGTTCTGGGTGTCTTGAGCAGAGGAGTTCAGGGCGTCCTGTGTAGCGAAATTCAAGGTGTCATGAGCAGAAGGATCCTTAGCAAACGAGACCAAAGGAGTGACGAGCTTCTCAAAGGCAAGTTGAGCAAGGACCACGCCGTCGTCTTTCGGGTCCTGCTCTGTATAACTGGAATTGTCATCGCCAAATGCCGGAGTCGTCGGCATCGAGTCATCCATGGTGACCTTAGATAAGTCCAAGTTTGGGTAGATGGACCCCACCTGCTTTAGGCAATCTTCAAACCTGTCACCATAGTACACTGCACATGCATCGATAAAAGGTTGGGAAGCCTTGAACTCTTCTATGGCATCAGCCTTAGCCGTCTCGACCTACCCGTAAATGGCCGTCAGCTCCGCCTTTAGATTCGCCTTGGCCTTCTACGCTTTCTCTCGAAGAATGGATTCTTGCTTCAGTTTTTTAGTAATGACCGTCAGCTCCTTGTTAAGGGTGTGGATGGCCTCCTTGTATTGATCCATTTCCTTATTTTGGATATCTTGACGCTTTCAGAGCCGACGGATCATTCCCTCACCGGTGACACACCTGTCTTGGAGCGCCTTCATGCGCATCGACGCCTAGAAGCAAAAACAACCGTCAGCAAGAGAAGAAAATACGAAATAGAACAAAGTATGAGAAAAACATTCCTTGGTTAGGTTGAAGAGACCTGACGCCCCTAAGTCCTCCGTCAACTACTCAACACAAAGGTCCAAGTTCGTCTCCTTGATGATTGACTCAATCATCTCAACGACATGTTCCTTATGCGTGAGAAGATGACGTTCACTTCCCTAGGTGACGGGACTAGCCAAAATCATTAGACCTTTACCAGCTCCATGGCTAGACTTGGGGGGTGACCACTGCTTTGGCTGTTTTTCAACAGTAGGAACGCCCGGTCCTTTCTTGAGCGAACGGTCATCCTTCTCGTTGCTCTTCCACTTGGACGTTCCTTTGCCGACGCCCTTAGGATCTAACAAGGAGGCCCCTCTTTCTTGTGCGCTGCAACTGACGCCCTTACCATGGCTTTTTGCCTCGCTGCCTCCATTTCTACCAAGGGTAAGAGACGGACGATAGATTAGTAGACGAAAATAAGAAAAAAGGAAAGAAAGAAGCTAGGGAATAGGAACTTATGCCGTCACGAGTATGTGTTTAATTTAAGAGCTGCAGGCGTCGGCACAGGACCATCGTAATAGGCGTGTGGTGTATCAGGGTGATCAGGTCCCTGTACTTCCTCTCGTCAAAGGGTATCTCAAGAACCTGATGGAAGAAAGCCTCCTGCTCATCGAGTATACGTGGACAAATGCTAACTGAAAAGAGAAAAGGCAGACGACGTTAAAAACTTAGACAAATAAATAAAGAAAAAGTGAAAGATGGACGATGCTAGACCTGAATCCTTGACAATACCCCAAGTATTGTCAAAACCATGAGGCATCATCACCCACTTTTCCTGACAACATACCCAGTCCATCCATTGAACAAAAAAGTATCTACCCTTCTAATTTCTATTGGAGTTTGGCATGTCCGAAACTAGTCTAAGTGTCTTCTTCTTCGTTGCAAAATGATATATCCCCTGAGACGAAGAGATATGTTGGGGTTTGTAGCACCAAAAGAACTTGTCCAGAGTAAGCTGATGGTTCCCCCCACTAAGACGACCCTAGAGGATTTCAGCCCCTATGAATATCCTTCAAGCATTTGTGGAAATTTGACTGACGGATAGACCAAGGAAAATGGCCAACTGACGATGTAGCGCTGTCAAAGGCAATCTCAATCCTGTCCCAAACATGGCGTCATACATGTCGACGTCCGCGGTCTTCCCAGAGTAGCACTTTTCATACTTCCCAGGCAGACGGATTGGAATGTTATCAGGGATTTGGTAACGATCCCTTAAGTTATTAAAAATTTTGATCGTCATCGTTGGCTTAAAATCATTGACGGTCCATATTGCGGGAAAGATGAAGGGACGGTTATGACCATCCCTTGGGCTTCCTGAACTTTCCCCCATAGAAGCTCCCCCGTCGTTCTCATTCTCATCTTCATCATCTTCTCCCTTGAACTCCCTTTCATTCTCTCCTTTACCCTCATCGTACTCATCCTCATCTCCCTCTTTTTCCTCTACTTCTTCTCCGTCAAAGTCTTCCTTCTCGTTAACAGGAGAATGGGCAGACGATTCCCTCTCTGACGACCACAACAAGCCTTCCTTGGGCCCATGACCTAACAGGAAGACTTCGTCGTAGCCCGCTCTCTCACGGACTGATGACAACTACTCACTCATCGCTTCATTATCTCCTGATATCTATTTGCCTACAAGCGACAGAGGTATTCTAAGAACCTAGTTGATGGGTCTTTCTACAGAAATAACGACCAACTAGAAAAACGGGAAATAAAAAAGGAATGAAAAAGAGAAGAGGACTTACAAGGTTAATAGACGAGTTTGTAGAGGTGATGGGATCAGCAAATAGACTTCAGCAAAAATGACGAAATGACAGCTCTCTCTCTCAAGATTTGCAAAGATGAAATAAGGAAAATGAAAAGAGGTGATTAACTATTTATAGAGCAAAGAGGCACGACAAACGAAGCGAAGCTTATGATTGGAAACAAGGCCAACCAGCGAGTTCCACGAGTCTCCTAGCATTTAAGTTTAAGGATGCCTACACCATTTAATGACACACTCATAGATAAAACACCTAATTAATGGTCATAAATACTCTAATACTCCGTGGCTCGTCAGCCAAAGCTGACAGTACCACGAAGTAAGGGGCAGCTGATAGGGATATTTTAGCCATAAATTTAATACCCCTAAAACATCGCGCAAGAAGGTCGTCGGCACCCACATACTCGTCAGCTTCATGAAAACTAACGGAAGAGTTAGGCCGACGACACCATACGAGACGACCCCACAAAGGAGACTCAACAGGTGTCTCCATAGGCCGACGGGAATGCCAGGACGGAGCAGATGGTTGACAGATGTGGAGAGGCTGACGGGATTAAAGAGGTCGACGGGTCCAGCCTAGCTTAACCTAACCCCCACGGATATCTATGTAAGGAAATTTCTTGTATCCCATAGTTAACCCAAATCGAAGGAATCCCTACAAGGAAAGGATCCCGCAAAGTACGTGCATTAATGAGGATTTTCCCTATAAGGAAAGATCTTCTCTACCAAGAAATGAAGATCAACTCTACATCACTATAAAAACCTCCAAAACCCTCACAAATCAAGGTACACATAATTTATCCCAGTTCTAGCACCCTAGAATTGTGAAAGTTTTCTAACTTAACTTTCAGAGGGTATTTGACCGGTCTTCTTTGTTTTTATTTCGCAGGTTTTGTCTAGAGTACGTAAGGACCGTGCGGCTCATTGACGATTTTTGACATCATCACTTTCCATGTTTATTTTCATCATTATTATTAGCCTTTTTCTCCAAGTCTACAGTAAATGGGCTTTTACCATAGAAGTGTGTAAGGGGACCTTGGGAAGACATTGAGTTTTGTATTATCCCTTTGATTATTATAATGAAACTTGTAAGTTTTCATTAGGAATTGTTGTAGTACTCTTTTATTCCATTCTCTTCGTCTTGATCGTGGCTTGATAACCCATAGATCAGAATAGAGCTGTATCGCTGACTCTTGTTTCACAATTTATTCCGCTACATCATTATGCTAAAATTGAACAAAACGAAACCAATGAATCGGTAACCTTTCATCGTGACGAAGAGACTAAATTTTAGAGAAGTTGATTGTTTTTCAATTTTTTTTTTTAAATTATTTTATTTATCCTCTGGTCTGATAGAGATAGACGAGTTGGAAGTAATGGTTGTCTCTTGGGATGAAAGTTGAAACACAAAAAATGGTCAATATCTCAGAAGCAATCTTTCAATTTATTGTCAAGGAATTTACTGATCTTGCATTGAACAAAGGGTATATACCCTCTTGCTCAGAGCTGTGCTTAGCTGAAAATAATGGATATATTCGCCACATAGCATAGCAGCAACCACTAACATTTAAGACAAAAACCATATTCTTTTTCAGCTTTATTCTTGTTTTAGTGGCTCATGCACTATAAAATGCTCATGCTGTCTTCTATGTATTATAATTGTACTTGGCTATCTTTTAAGGATTCTAAAAAAAAACTGATACAGATTCTTCCATTTGTGCCTCACTGACTTCATTTTCAAGCACCAATAATTGTGTCTTTTTTAAACTCCATGAAATTGAAAAGTGAAACACTACAAGACCTGCTTGCCATGCCATTCTCAACATTAAATTTGGCAAAGCTACCCAGTCAAGGGTCAACTTCTAAGTCAATGATTTATAAATCCAATGTGACAAGAATCACAAGCATATTCCGCAAAAGTTTGGATAGCACTGAACTACGTGCTGCTTTTGGCGTTTTTTGTCCCACATCACTGTTTATGAGACTACCAAATTCCGCAAAAAAGTATACTCATACATTTTTGGGTCTTATAATAGGCCTTAGGGTTGTTTCTCAAAAAAAAAAAAAAAAAAAAAAAAAGGCCTTAGGGTCTGTTTGGATAGAACTTATTTTGCTGAAACTGAAAACTGAAAATACTGTAGCAAAATAATTTTTAAATGTATGAATAATATTGTGGGACCCATTTTTAATGAAAAAATTACTAAAAATGTAATTTGTGGGATCTGTAAATAGTGCACGAGTGCACTGTTCACTGCTGACTTAGTCAAAAGGTGGGGCTGAAGAGAAAAAAAAAAAAAAAAAACGCATAGCAAAAAACGCAATGCAAAAACATGGGATCCAAACCGCCCCTTAGTTGCATTTTTAATATTCTGTTGCGCCATATGCACATCACTCCAAGAAGGTGCATGAAAAAACATGTGCCCCTACAAATATATTAGCCTATCCCTTCTAAAAACTCTTATAAAAGCAAAAGCCGCCACTTTCCTTTTTAGGTGTGTGCTTACTTCCTCTTCTTTTCTTCTTCTTCTTCTTTCTTTTTTTTTTTCTTTTTTTTTTTTTAATTTTTTTTTAATATTTAACTTTCATTAAGAAGAAGGGAAATTCAATACATCTTGAGCAAAGGGCTGGATCATGTTAAGATTTTCCTCTATCCAAGTTACAAAATTAGCAACACCCTTGACATATTGAGATAATACATGTGCTAGTTTGTTTGTTTGTTGCCTAACATGGCACACTTGTGCTATAAAGTTAATTTATAAACGATTATATCTATCGTAAAAGTCATAAAAAGATTATTTTGATATAAATTTTACTATATATATGAAATATTAACATGGGTTCTTTCATGGTAGCCTCTAATGTTTTTAAGGGTATGATACATGGAATTATTGTTTTATATGACACTAGTCGCTAACCCGTGCTATGCACGGGAAACTACCTATTTGTGTGGTAAACTAAAATGATTTTATAAAATTTTAAATTGATTAAGAAACTACATTATTGCATGAATTGCTCTTGTATAACTTCAATTTGTGTTACAATTTGATAAAGAAGTCATTGTTTGAACGTGCAATGACTTACAAAAAATATTAAAGAATAGTTCATGACTATAAACCTATAACTATTGAAAAGAATCAAAAGATTAAGAGCTTAAAAATTATAAAAATATATATGTGTGTGTGACTACACAACAGAGAAATATAAGAGAAAAATTTGTTACACTCAAAATAATGATTCATGGTTATAATCATTGAAATTTTCAGATAGTTTTAGATATTACAAAAATATAACTCAAAAAGTCAGATGTTAAAACTTCCAAAAAGTCAAAAAATATTAAGGAATCATAAGATTTACATCCTATAAATTATTGAAACAAAACTATATATATATATATATATATGATTTTATAATAGAGAAATATAAAAGAAAAATTGATTACCTTCAAAAGAATAATACATGGTATAGTTGTTGAAACCTGCTAAACATGTTCAAATATTGCAAAAACTAACACAAAAATTCATATGTGAAAACTTCCAAAATGCCAAAAATATATGACTGTTCAAAAGAGAAAAATAAGAAGAAGAAAAAAGTACATGAACCTATAAAGTAATAAGTTTTAAATTTTAATGGGTCTAAACTTTAAACAATGAAAAAAAATCACATGTTAGGTTGTGTTCCTATCAACCCTGAAAGAAAAAGTAAAGGGAAAAAAAACCATGAAATACCATCAAGCAATAAGTTTTAATGGGTTTAAACTACAAACAATGAACAAAAATAATCATAAACAATCAAAGGTGTAGGGTTTGGTTACCAAGATCAGATAGTTGTAAAACACAACCTTTCAACATTGATTTAGGGTTATGCAGAAGGCAACATAAATGACAGAAAATTGTTTTTACGTTGTTTGCTATGCCAACCATCTAAATATATTAATTCCAAAAAATATTAAATAAAATAATTCCTAGAATTATATAAGATAATTAAGAAGAACATCAAACCCTTGCATGGATGTTATTTGTGGATGGCTGTCCATCACTGCAATTCATAGACTTTGTTGTTAATAAGACAGTCCAGTTCAAAACTAAAAGCGATTAGGTGGCCTTTGTACTACATGATTTGTTCTCGTTGAAGAATCAACTTGCTTCCTACTATGGCTTCAATTTGATTTGTGTGTTTTCTTTGTGAAAATTTGAGTAAGTATGAAGGGTTTCGACCTTGGCAGAAGTTTATATTTGTGAAAATTTTTGTTATAGAATTTTAATTGAAATAGAATTTTCAAGCTTTTGAAACATATATTTAATAGAGTTTTATTTAAACTAAACTATTATAATACTTGATAAGATATAAAACAAAAAAAAAAAAGAATCTAAAATAAAAAGAAAAAGAAAAGAAAATAGTGATGACGTAGAAAATTGTAGGAGCTCCGAAAGCTTCGGTTTTATATATATATATATATATATATATAGATTAGTTATCAACAGATGTGAAAAAGTTACAATCATATATAACCATGTTACTAGTTGTCCAAAATGACAATAAATGGAAATAAAAAAACAAAAAATGCGTGTTCATGCAACATGCGAAATCCACATGAAAAAAAAAATATAATTAAAAGATTGATTGAATCATGGAGTTACTGTTTAATGTGACATGAAGTTATGAATGAATATAACAAAATATCCGTGAGCCTAGTACTGCCTGACAAAAAACAAATGAAAATTCAAAAACTCATTGAATTTGACGTGAAATAATAATGAAACAAAACCATGAGATTACTGCTCAGTGTAACATAACTTACTAACATATATAACAATGGATTTGATTTACTTCCAATACTTTTTTAATTTGACATCTCCTGTTGTTTTAAATATACATTAGCAAGTGATTGTGAATTTTAATCTCTACCTTTTATTTAGTTAGTAGGTGATGTGATAGTTTCTCATTAAAACAAAATAAGATTTCAGTTAAAAAAAATACTGGAGATAAGCCAAAGTTCCAGGCCCTATAACAAATTATAAATTATTGTCAAGTGTCATTATCTCTAAAACAAATCATAAAGATACCAGAAAATTATTCATAATTAACACGTTGAATTGTGTTAAAAGGCATACTTACACACAATTTAATAATTTTTTTTTTCACTCAAAGATTTTTGTTATATTTTAGCTGGGCCCTTTATAAGGAAATTAAATTTCTAGCTCCTACACTGGTTATATGACCTCTAAAACAATTGATCTTGAAAGTGTAAGGGAAAACAGTTACAGGCTGTTTGGATGCAAAAATTTGGGATTTTTTAGAAAATAACAACAAAACCCAAACAATATCATTAGTTAGGAAACGTTTTAAACTATTTTGGTTTCTAGCAATTCGAGTTAAGGAGGGTCGATTTCTGGGTTTTTAGCTGAGGTTGGCGGAGTGGCCACGTAGGCAGAAATCGAGTTTAACTCTGTCGGTTTCTAAGCCTGAAAAACGAGTTTAATGAACTCGGTTTCTAGGCTTGGAAACCGACGGCGATGAACTCGATTTCCAGGCTTGAAAACCGAGTTCAATGAACTTGTTTTTCAGGCTTAGAAACCGACTCCTTTGAACTCGGTTTCTTTGTCTGCAGAACCATTCGTTCCTGACTGAAGAATCAGAAGGTGCAGGGAAAAATTGACAAAACCAGTCGTTCCAACACTCAATAAGAACAAGAAAAAATGAATTGCAATTGATCAGAAGACTCAAGAACAAGAAAAAATGAAATCAGAAGGTGCAGGGAAAAAATCAAATATACTCGCCTACGTTCAGTACTGCAGTAGCCTAACCGAGTCCAATGGACTCGGTTTCTATGACGGCAACGACGACGGAGAGTGAGAGACCGGAGCTGAGACTGAGACGGAGCGAGATGGAGGGCCGACGGCGACGGAGAAGGACGGAGCTGAAGAGAGGGAATGAGTGCGACGGAACGGCGACGGAGCTGAGACCGAGATGGAATGGACGCACTGTGAGTGTGTGAGGGAATGAGAGAGTTTTGTTGAGTTCTACGTGTGGCAAAAGAAAATAGAAACCAAGTCCAGGTGATCTCTGTGTAGAAAAACCGAGTCTATTAGACTCGGTTTTTGTACATATAAACTGAGTCTAATAGACTCGTTTTTTATACACCGAAATCGAGTCCAACGGACTCGATTTCTATGTGTAAAAACCGAGTGTATTGGACTCGGTTTGTATGCATAGAAATCGAGTTTATTTAACTCGATTTCTGTGCGCCGTTTCCCCGCGTCATCTGCTACAAAAAAGGAAAATCGAGTATACTAAACTCGATTTTACAGCCCACAAATCGACTCCACCAAACTCGAATTGTTATAAACCAAAATAGTTTGAAACGTTTGCTAACTAATGATATTGTTTAGATTTTATAGTTATTTTCTAAAAAAATCCCAAAAATTTCATCATTCAATTTCCGCCACTCAATTTTTATCACTCATCACTTAATTTTTTACACCCGTTTGGCACCATCACTCACTTTTCATCACTCAATATTTTTCACACTATTTGTGAGCCCCATACCTGTCACTTGGTGCAGGGTTTTTTTTTTTTTTTTTTTCTTCAGTACCCAAACTCACCGAACCAAGTAAAAAAAAAAAAAAAAAAGAACTGAACCCAGAAAAATCCAGCCAAAAAAAGAACCCAATGAAAGAACAAAAAAAAGAAAAAAGAAAAAAAGAGAAAGAACTGAACCCAAAAACCCAATGAAGAACAAAAAAAACCCAACCAGAAAAAGAACCCAATGAAAGAACAAAAAAATAAATAAAACCCAAAAACCGAACCCAGTGAAAGAAGAAGAAGAAGAGAAAAAAAAAAAAAAAAACCGCAAGCAGGACGAAGAAGAAGCCACCTAGTGTGAAAAGAAAAAGAAAAAAAAAAGAATATGAAGAAACGCACGCACCGATCCCAGTGTGAAAAAAAAAATGGTCAAAAGTTGCGGCTGTAACTGACAATGGGTCTCTTCATGTAGTGTTATTTACAGAAATGTCATTGAATTATGAGTTATGAAAACTGAAAACAGCTAAAATGCGTTTTCAGTTTCCATAACTCATAACTCAAAAATCAGAGAATTGAGTGATAGAAATAGAGTTATGGAAACAGAGTTATGAAAACAAAGTTATTGTGCAGCCAAACGGATATTGAGTTATGAGTCCCACCATTTTTGAGTTATGAGTTATGAAAACAAACCATCCAAACAACCTCTTATTATTCCACTCCCAACCTCTGACAAAAGTTAAGAATACCAATTGGACCACCTATGTAACCCATGGCAACATAGCCTCAATAGGGCTGCATTCGTCTTAAGATCCAGTGAACCACCATGTCTTCAACAAATAAAAAATAAAAAGATTAATCATGCAAATTTAAGAATCCCCAAACACATCCAAGAAAGGCCATAAAAGATTAGTAATACAAATTCAATACACACACGGTCTTAGAAAATCATCACACTGATAATGGCAATAGCAAGGGGTAGTTGGTGCCTTGATGACACCTAGTTAGGTTTTTGCCATTGTCATTGACAGGTTTACCCAACTACACGTACAACTGAATGGCAATAATCATGCATCATTTTCAGCTTAAAGGCTAAAACCAATAACTTTAACATTTTTTCATATACCTATATCCTCATAGATGGACACAATTCTCAGCTTGAGGATAACTTTATATATGGCTCATCTCCCATTTTGTACCATTAGTTCTACAAGCATTGCCCAACCCCAATGCATTGAAGAGACAGACAAATTCTGCTCAATCGCAGCTCAACTTAAGATAAGTTAAAAATACCAGTCTCTCTTAAGCAAATATGAAGAATTACAGAAGCTAGGCTAGCTAAACCATATTCAAAAAGTTAATGAGTGACAAACAGTTTAGCAAACTTCAAAACTCTCATTTTTCCATCTTCGCATCGTCATTGGAGGCACTTCTTCCTGTGTTCATGCTGGTAAAAAGTACACATGAATAAAAGTTAAGGCATGCATATCATGAAGAAAACATAAGAAACCATGCTTCAAAGTATACTTACCTCAAATGTGGTGTAAGTATAAGGTTGTGCTCTATATTCCTTAGAAGCAAACCTTCTGACCGCTCTCTTCCCGAAATGCATGTTTGGAGAGAGCCACTGTCCTTTAGATTAGATGCTTGTGTATTAAAGGGAAGTGATACTGATGCTGGGGCTCCCATGTCAATTTCTTTCAACAAACAAACACATTTCAGACACCCAAAAAGTTTACATGTCAGACCAAGGGCATAAGAATACTGCAAGCATCAAAATATATATGTCACCCCTTGGATCTAGCTCCTATATGCAGCAAGCATATCTTTCAACTACACAAAAGAAATGAGACCTGGAGACCCACCTACTGGATTGGTATCGGGATAGTTCACAATTGATTGCTGATGCTGCAAAATGTCTTCCCTGCAAAGATCCTTCACATTTAACAAATGTAAGATGGCTAGCATCATTTCCCTGATCGCATGCTCTATTCAAGGAGGTTTTAACTTACCTCAGATGAGGTGTGCAGTTGAAAGGGTCCTAAAGGAGCCTGAATAGGCCCAAATGAGGTTTCTGAATTTATTATATTTGACATATTAGATACTGATGGCTGGTTTGATGCAGTGCATTGGTTGGGTAGAGTGAATGCATCATGCAATGGGGTTTCTTTGTTCAAAGGATTTGTGCCTGTCATGTCCAAATGCAGGGGCCTATATTCCTCACCAAAGTCCATTCTCATCTGGGGGAACTGGATGGGCTGCAGTGCTCCTGGTAAGCACATAGGATGCAAACTCAAACCGTTTCTCATTGATAACATCTGAAATGTGAATCACAATGAAAACAAATTAGAATTAACTTAGTATGTTGTCAAAAGCGTGTTTGTTTTGGCATTTCTATGCAGAGGAACAAGCCTTAACTGAGATATTCAACATTCAAGGTAAGAAACAAAACAACACCTAACTCAAACAGCATTTGAGCTCAGCAATTAAGCATACATGTCTTTTGATACAGACCCCACAGAATTGGGAGCCTGGTGCACTGGGTTACAACCTTTTTCCCAATAGCTTCCTCT
This sequence comes from Quercus robur, assembly GCF_932294415.1. Lineage (NCBI taxonomy): Eukaryota > Viridiplantae > Streptophyta > Magnoliopsida > Fagales > Fagaceae > Quercus > Quercus robur. The sequence continues at coordinate 12,283,264 of NC_065539.1, forward strand.
GATAATTTTTTAACACAGATTTCTCAGTCGGCTTCAGTTATTGTAAAATTGGAAAAACTGCATAATGCATAAATAACTTCCAGATGTAATTACTGATATTTTTTACAATGAAGAAAAAACTATTTTGGTGTAGAAATCTGCAAGCTATTGAAAGAACTGCGTTGGACATATCACAGAGCCTAAAAAATTCAATCTATTTACGCTTCAGATGGAAATAAGTGGCAGGACTAGGAATGTACTCAGCTTACGAGAGGAAGATAATTAAGTGCCATGCCAACAGGGCTGAAATAGGGAATCAAAGAGTTTGTGATACTGCAATTGGATGTAAGGATTCATTGTCTGAGATTTCATCACTTTCAAAGTTGATCATCAATTGACTACATCATCCAACCTAGCAACAAGGGGCAATAGTCTAGATGTTGTCCTTATCAACCCTCTGAAGAAATTGGTACAGATAATTAAAAATTTATTACCGAGAGAGAGGGGTGGCATGCAAGAGCTTCTCACATGGACTCCATTCTTTCAGCTTCAACAAAAACTCTTTGAAAACGATTAGCTCCCAGTCTTTCCAATTCAAGTAAGGAGATTTGAGAGTGATGAAGACTTGAATATTGCCAGGTTAAATGCTTATTTTCTTTAGCAGATGTACTTAATGCTATTGGAAACTTTTAAATTGGGTTATAAAAAACTGAGCAGTGAGTCTCTGTGACAGTGTGACCCATTTCACTTGTATATGGGTTCTTTTACGCCCTTCTAAGGGCGTAAGAACATAAATAATGTCACTTGTGTTGTTGTATGACTTATTTCGACTAATGGTTCAGATACCACGAAAGACCTACAAATTGATGGGGCTGCTGAATTGTCAAGTCACAATAACACACTTACACCCAACCCCAAACCCCCCCCCCCCCCCCCCCCCCCCAAACAGCAATTGTGGGGAGCACAACAGTTGAGTACCACGAACACAAAATTTTTCACAAGTTACTAAAGTGGAAGGTTATATATATTGGGTATGACCTTTTTACTAAGGTGTTAAGTTTTGATTGAGGAACATCACTTTCACATTGGTCCACCATTAACACCACTTTGTACCGCTCGCAACCGCCATGTCAATAGGTTGTGAAAAGTTTTGTATTACTGGATTTATTAGAACCACAAAAATACATCACAAATTTTTTTATTAAAAAAAGGATAAAATATATTAATTAACAAAGGTGCTACAGGCTTACAGCATTCAAAGTTCTCATGGTACAGTTACCCTCTGTATCTGAGGTAAAAAAAATTTGCATCCTCCCCTGGCGGTTGTAAAATCTTCTAGCATCACTCTTATAATTATACTATTATTTGAAGCTTTTGCGATCAGATTACATTTTTTTTCCCATAAAAACCTTAGATTATGACCCTTACATTAAGAAAGTTACACAGAAATTTTTCCACTATAAAATCATATGAAATGGGTGCAAACCGGTATGCACCAATTCACATATGTGCTCGACATTAAATTATAAGATATCCATGAAACAATAAGAAGGCTAGTAAGACAATATGAATCCTTTTGTTGAGAAAGGATGCAAGTTTTAGAGAAAGCGCCACAAACCTGTACTTGGAGCTGAAGCTGCTTTAGGTATTCAATAGCTTCATCAAGCATCGAAGCCTTATCTGTCTGCCGACATTTAAAAAAGAAAAAAATCAATCCTAATAAATTGGAACCAATCAAACTTTGTAAAGACCAAAGTTGGTAGCGTATGTATTTGTGTACCTTATTAGAATTTGGAATCAGATTTTGCAATGCCTTCATTTTCTCATTAATCCTGCTCCTCCTCCTCTGCCCAACAACCCCACACATAAAAACCAAAAAACATAAACATAGGGAAAATGAACAAAATTAAAACTACACCCTATCACAAATTTAAAAGGAAAAAAAAAGAGCACAAAATGCAAGACAACCTTTTCAGACAAATTATGAACTTCTGCAGCTCTGCTTCTCTTTGATGAACCACGAGGATAAACTGGTTTGTCAGGCACATCTTCCACCAACGCTTCAAGACCCTCCTGCGCTCAGAAATCACCATTGACTTAGAACAAAAATTAATTTTAGTTCACTGTCTGATAGCAGAGGAACCCAAGTAAAGTTCTATATCTAACACTATGAATTTTATGATCTCTTGGTTGAAATTTTCTACAAACTAAAAACCTTGGTCAACTATACCAATTTTGAGCTATACACTTTTCCCGGGTCCCAAAATATAAAAAAGAACAAGAATTTCTAATTCCTTTGCTTTTCACATATTTTCCCAGAGACCAAACGGAGGACTAACCGAAATGCAAACTCCATCACCACGACAACATGGTATTCCAAGAAAGTTAAGAAACTCTACAAAACCCAATTACAATAACACGCAAAACACATGTTTAAGCGATCAAAGAGTCAACTTTTTTCTTTTCCTCAAGCCCGCCAAAGAAAGAGACACATCAAATTTTTTCTGAGCAACCAAACAAAAAACAGACAGACAGACAGACAGAAAGCTCCAAACTTTAAGAAGTACAAAGTAAAGTACCATACCTCGCTTTCACAATCATACTCATCAGTCTCATTCTCACTCGCTCCTCCAAGTGAAGAGGTTGACACATTGGAGAGGAAAACACCACCAGAGCCAGCGCTGATACCACTTAGAGACTCAACGGCCGAGATCCCATCTTGGAGAAGAGCTGATCGGCAAGTACGGTCAGGATTTACATTCGATGTCCCTTGTTTAACTGCGTTGGCCATGAGAGAAGATGAAGAAGAAGGAGACGAACGAAGAAGGATTTGATGAAGAAAAAGCGAGATTTCATCTGGAGCACTTGCAGAAGTTGAAGGAAGCTGCTGAAGCTGAGGCTGAGGAGCTGAAGTTGAAGATGAACAGGAAGACTTTTTGTCATACTCGTACATATCCCCCATTATTACTTTACAGAGAGATAGAGAGAGAGAGAGAGAGAGAGAGAGAAAATTGCTTATGGTTATGGGCTTGTTTCAGTTTTTTGCTTTATTGGGTTTGTTGCATCTGTTGCGTGTCTTTATAGAACCAAAGTGATGTAAAACTTTGGCTTTGAAACTGAGAGAGAGAGAGAGAGAGAGTTTGTACTGTGTATGACTTAGGAAATTGTGGGCGGGGTTTATAGTTTACAATTGAAAATGATGAGAGGCAAAAACCACGCGCCATTAGAGAGGGTGAGGAAAGAGAAGGAGTGTTGGAGATTCGAACCAAAATTCTGACAGTGCTCTTTTACGGGATGGAATGGATGGTTGGGTCTGAGGTTGGGACTGTCAAAATGTTAAAAAAAAACACTGAAGATTATTAAAAATGATTACATAGGTAAACAATTAACAAAAGCAAATGCGAGAATACAATTAATTACATAATTTTTGTCATAAACGTGACAAATTATAAATAGTAAAAGTTTGAATTCAAGCAAAACCACTGCTTTTTCTTCATTTATTTTTTATATATCTTGGTGATGCATAAAAATTGTATATTATTTATATTTCTTAACAAAAGCTCTGATTGCTTTTTTGTCAGAGGAGTCCACTCCCATGTCGCACGTGAGGCCACAACCAGCATTTTTTGCTGTGCCAGTAAGCTTTATTCTTTAACTACATTTTTGGAGGTTTGACCCTTCCTCAGTAATCCGTACCATTTTCTAACTATGTTTACATCGTCATAAAGAGTATTTGCTTCATATTTTCATGGAATCCGTACTAAATAAAGAGATTTTGTTCCAAGTTTGAAATTGATAAGCGGGTTCTGGTTTGTTGAGTTTGATAAACTTTTTTTTTTTTACACCTATTAAAGGCACTTCAAAAGAAACCAATTAATATCTTAACTAACTAACATTAAAGAATGATCATTATTAAGTAAAAGTCATAAGCTACTTTAATTCATTTCATATTGCCTTTTAATATTTCAATTTTTTTTTTTTTTATAATGGCAAAATAAAAAATGAAATTAAAGTTACAAACTTAGAAAATTTTTAACTATAAATGGCCAATATGAAAGCTTTAAAATATAAATAGCCAATATGAAAACAAAATTAAACATGAAAAGTTAAAATGAAAATTTTGAAACATAAATGTCTAAATAGAAACATTCAGTACCAAAAGTGTACTTTAGTCTATTTTATTTGTTAAAGTTACAAACTTAGAAAATGTTTAAATTTTCGTTTTGTCTTGCAAAAATGTATTCGGTGAAAATATACTACTAATAAACAATATTGAAAACTATCTTATTACTTAATAATATCAATAAAATTTTCTTTCAAACCAATTCAGAACCCTTAAAATTTTACATGGCAATTTGATGATCATACACGTATATTTTTAATCATATAACTTATTTAATAGGGTTGCGATTTATTTATATAACTTAATAATAAGTTATATGATTAAAATACACAAAAATGATTATTAGAATTGTCGTGTTAGTAGCTTGAAGGAGATTTATCAAGCAAAAATGCTTCTATAGTGACTTTTTCCACAATTGCTGAAGTGATCAATTATAAATGGTGGGGCGAAAATGTAGTGAGTCTATGTAAAAAAATGTGTCTACCACTTCACAAGTGTGAAGAATGTTGTAAAAAAGGCTTGTCTCTATGTAGTATTACCATTTTTCAGATCAGATTTGAGAAAAACTTCATCCTTAAAAAAAAAAAAAATAAATAAATAAATAAAAGCCCTTGTTTTTTATTTTAAAAAGTAAGAATATCTTTTTCTAAAATTAAATAAATAAGAACTTCCACTTTTTAAAGAATGGAAATAACTTTTAGACATTTCAAAAAATAAATTAATAGACAAATAAACAGCATATTTAAGTTGAAACGAAAGAATAGTTTATCTTAAGGTATCTTTTCATTTTAATATTGGAGTCATGATGGTATCTTACGAAGTATACTTCCCCTTTCTATCTTCTTTTTTTTTTTTTTTTTTTTTTTTTTTTCCTTTCCCTTATATGCAATTTAAGGTATGAAAAAGGTTATAGTATCATTTGTATGTGATTCAAATGTTTTTCAATGGTTTATAACAACGATATCTTTATTGTTATTATTATTATTATTATTATTTGGGTTAGAGGGGAGGGGGAGACGAGTTTTTTTATTTTTTTAATACAAGATAGAAATTTTACTCTAACCTAATCTATGTGTATATGTGTGTGAAACTCCCTCTTGGAGACTTGAACCTCGACCCTTGCCCCCCATAGTCCACAAGCACTTATACTTGTGGAGTGACCATCGCACCAAGGGTGTGCGGTGGTGGAAGGGGGAGATGAGTTGAACCCGCAACATGAGGATTGGGGACAATTGTAGGTATAATAATGATATCAATAATTACCCATTTGGTTAACTTGATGGTCATTTAAAGTAACAAACAGTTACAATAGGATAAAATTAGGTACAATTTTTTTTTTTTTTAAAGAGAGTTTCAATTACTTAGATAGAGCATGTTAGATTTTTCAATTAAATTGAAACACTTAGAAGGATTGATTGTAACTATTCTTCGGGAAAAAACAACACAATTTGTAATTTATATGTCAATGCATCCAAGTATTTAAATTTAATTGGGATACCTAATGTACTGCATATAAGATACTGTATATAAATTTTAACTATTACAATTTACATATAAAGGGAAGTAAAGGGAAGTAATGTCTAGGCCCTCTAGGGAACTTTAGTGGGTGATTGGTGTTAGGCATTTCCTTATAAGATAAATGTGCAAAGTGGACTACTAGTTGTGGGTTAAGTAAACTCAACCGGTAGAGTTTCTTATTGTTAATAAGAGATATGAGCTCGAATCCATTTATACTAAAAATTAATTAATATCTTAAGTTAGTAATAAAAAATAAAAATAAAAAGATTATTATGTAACAATTTGATATAGAACGTAATATAAGGTCTATTTTTACCATTTGTTAATTTTTTATATTTGCATATAATTTTTGGAGTTTTATAATTTAAGGTTTTATTTTCTTAATTTTTGTTGTAAAGACTTTCGTAGTCAAACTAGAATTATATTAGGATATGTTTAGGGTTATCTTTACTTGAAAAATAAGGTGTTTTTTAGCCCTTTAAATAGGCTGAAAATATGTCAAATAAAAAAAGAGCATTTTTTTATTATATATAATTCAACAGCTACAATGAGGGAAAATTTAAACTTTGGTTTTTTTGGTAAAGAAGAGCATGTTATGTCGATGAGTTACAAGACTCTTGACCAAAAAGGAACAATTCAATTTCAACAAAATAAAGGTTTTCTTTATTTTTCTGCTGATTCCAAAAGGTTCTTTATTGTGAATTCAAAAAATCGAAGTTTTCTTTATTTTCACTATTTTTATTTACATATTAATTAAATTATATTTATATAACTTTCTATATATAATATTTTTAAAAATTTTAAGATCCATTATTCTTACTTTTTAAACTTTGGTTTTTTTGGTAAAGAAGAGCATGTTATGTCGATGAGTTACAAGACTCTTGACCAAAAAGGAACAATTCAATTTCAACAAAATAAAGGTTTTCTTTATTTTTCTGCTGATTCCAAAAGGTTCTTTCTTGTGAATTCAATAAAATCGAAGTTTTCTTTATTTTCACTATTTTTATTTACATATTAATTAAATTATATTTATATGACTTTCTATATATAATATTTTTAAAAATTTTAAGATCCATTATTCTTGCTTTTGAAATGCAAAACTACTAATTAAGTTTCTATATTTAATGTGGTGATCCTGTCCCAACAACCTTGGGCTTTTGGGCCTGGACCCTAATTTATTTGTACTTTGGGTTGGGCTTATCCCACAATGAGAGATCTAAGAGGTGCTTCTCTATGTATTAGAGAGAATTAACGTTTCTTTTACACCAAACTCCCTAATTTCTAGTTTGGCCAAGATGCTCACTAAACCGCCGAGGTTCTACCTTGGAATCTGAGTAGGATTCCCTTCTCCCCAAGTTCAATCTTTTTCTCACTACTCTCGTGTTTCATCCCCCAAAATGTTCCCTCTCCCAAAGATCCCCCTCTTCCTTTTCCTCTCTCTCCCTTTATAGCCTTCCTCTAGTGGGGTAGTCATGATGAAGAGAGCTTTTTCATGTAAGTGGGTCCCTCTTCCCCATATTCCTAACCAAATGGGACCCACTGCTTATTGCTGGTGTGACTTCCTAGTAACTTGTGCTTGACGCTAGTTACTACTTGGCGGTCTAATTCCCTTAAGACATCATTCATACCTCACGGCAAACGCTTGGGGTATGTGGGCTGCAGATGTGGTAGGCCACTCTCGACTCGGCCTGCGAGCTGAGACAAGCCGAGCAAGTCATTGCATGGGCCAACGTACTAGGTCCGTACATTTAATTTTTGCTAAAATATTTTTAATTGATGATACGGCTAATCCATTTTGACATTATCGATCTCAAGTAGGATTTTATCAATTTTAATTTTAATTTTAATTTTTTATTACAAATAGTTGTAAAAAATATTGTTAGAAAAATATTGTAAGTGATACATGCATTTAAAAAATTATGTAACTTTTTTATATTACATGTTTATCATTACAAATATTTCATTGCTGTCTTTCTATTGGATTTTGTTAAGGAGAGATAAAATCTAATTTCCAATTTTGGTTTTGATGTTGAGAAAGAGAATGAGAGATTGTCTTGCATGTGGTCATGTGGGAAATTGGGTGGCTAATATGAACAATAAAGTACGTAAAAAATTAACTTATAAAAATTAAAACCTAAAGCTATTATGGGAAATAGATCATCGAATCATCAACGATTCGACACTGTGTGAAATTGCTTGGAATTTCAATTATGATAGATTTCTATTAACTCATAATTTTGGAGCCTTGGGTTGAGAAAAAAAGAGCACAACCCAATAATGCTTTTTTTAAAAGACCAATCATTAAACCATAATGTTGCGAACTTTTTTCTTACAGGGGCCTTAAGCATGCAATGGCCTGAATTGCTTATGCCTAAAGTTGCCTCGGTCTAAATTATGAAAAGAACTAATTTTTTTTTTTTTTTGAGATAATTACAACATGCTGCTAACCCGGCAGTTCGAATCATTTTCCTCTTAAACCCCTAAATACTTTGTGCATGGGGAGGTGCCAATTCAGCTCCAAGGCCTTTGACATGAAAAGAACTATCTTAATTACTATAATTATAAATATATAGAAATGAGAATATTACTTTTCTTGCTTATAATAAGCATAAGGGATTAAAAGGTTTTTTTTTTGTTTTTTTTTTATTTTTTATTTTTTATTTATTTTGGAGAGAAATTAAGGGACTAAAAGGTTATATTTACATTAAAAAAAGAAAAAGAAAAAAAGAAATATCACTAAATTATAAAGGAACGACAATTTAACTAGAGTAGCACTTAAAAGTGACTTTTTCAATCATTCCTAAATGTTTATGCTAAGTAGTTCCTAAATGTTTATATATATATATATATATATATATAAAGTAATTCTCATAAACTTCTTTTCCTTTAATTTCTCCAATTTTATGTTTTTTGTCATCATCTTTAGGTTACGAACGAACATTGCTTTTATCTTAAAAGCAAGGATAGATTGATGGTTGTTGAGGACTCTTTTTTCAGTCCACATGGCATTACTTCATTGGCAGCCCATGTTACATCAACATATTATTGATTTTTTGGATAAATCTCTTTAAAACCCAAAATAGGCTCATATCTCATTCAATTACATGGATTGGGCTCACATGGCCCACAAGATCCTTACTTTAAGAGGCGGATTCATGGTCCACATTTCCCTTCATCAATTGGGATCATAACCCCACGACATCATCAACATCAACATATGGATTGGGCTCAAGTAATGAATCAAAGCTCATGGCCCATATTACCTCTCTTACACTCATGGCAAGCAGCTTCTTCAACAAAAGCCCATATTTACACAAAATGACTACAAAACCCAAGGTATGTCATCTCATCTTTGGCTTATGATCCAAGCTCATGAGTCTCTTTGGGGAAACTTTGGGAGTTGTGGTTTGGAGGGCCAAGAGGTATTTTTAGTAAAGTTCCAGCGGTTTAAAGTTGATAAAAGAAACATGTTACTTGGCGTGTCTTCTCCAACTCCCTAAACTTTGACAAGTCCGTGTGTAACGGGTAAGTCTCTCTTATCACATAGCACTTAACATGATAAAACTCTCCATTGCTCTTTTCCTAAAACTTAATATTCATTATATGACAAATACTCAATATCCCTAGCCATCTAAATGCTGAGAAAATAACTATTCGTTCAACCTCCAACTATTCCTATACAAATTTAGAAACTTCATTATATTATTCTACATAAACTATATAACTACTTTCAGCTAAAATCTAACTCAAACATATGGCTTAATCTGATTGGCTATCTTTAATCTCCAAATATATAAAATATTCATAATATCTCCAATATCCAGCCATTGTTTGCCACAATCAGACCAAATATTTTTTTGCCAGCTGCCAGAACAGAACATTAAATGCTTTTCTTGCTCACCAAGATTAAGTCACAGCATAATGAGACCTTAACTAAACCTTTAAAGTTTCATTAACTTTAAACCAATCCTTCTATTACTTATTAAAAATGTGTTGTAATGGAATCTTGGACCAAAAATACAAACACCCAAAAAAGGAAACATTTCCAGCAGAACTCCAGTAGTGTGTTCAGCACTTGACACCTAGTTGGAAGTGATATTATCAGCCTTTTAATGCTCAAATCCCATCAGCCTGACATTTGACCTCATCTGCTTCTGCCCCAAGCAATAGCTGTCTTATGACAGTTGTGACAACTGTCTTATAACAGCTGTGACAGCTGTCTCGTGATAGCTGTCATAGTTTTTCTTGACAGCTAAGACAGTCTTTTCAGAACAGATGTAACAGCTGACCTAGCAGCCTTGAAATTATAAATTTTTCCACATTTGGCTAAAAGCTAAAACCAACTAAAGAAACTATCTTTTTCTTACTAAAATACTTTCGTATTCTGCTACTCTTTTCCCAGCAGTTGTTACCCAAAACAGCAAGAACACTTTGTTGAGGGCAAAAATTTCACAAGAAAGTTCATTCCATGAAAAGTAAGGAAAGATCATGAGTCTTAACAAAAGAAGGCCCAATTCATGAAGTTCAGAAGAACCATGAAGGCCTAAAGTCCCAAAAAGAAGGAAAAAGAAAGAAATAATAAAGAAAAAAGAAGAGGATCTCGGGCAAGACCAGAGGACATGCAGCAAGGATCTCGGCCAGGCCAGAGGATGTGCAGCAAGAAGAATCAACATCAAGGCCCTATGTATGTTCGATTTCCAGCAAAAAGGCCATTAAAAATCCAGCAAAATCCAATGAAAGAACTGGGCTGGGATACCCAGAGGCTGCAAGAGGCTCGGGATCCTCGGGACGTGCAGCATAGCTAAAGTGGGATTGAGACAGCTCAAAAGGGGTACCACGAAATACAAGAAACAAAGAACAAATATGTCCTTCTCAAACACCTAGTGGTGCAGCAAATAACCAAAAAGCTTGGAGAGTGAAAATTCATGAACAAAAGGTTGGTATCTCGGGAAACCTAGAATGAAGAACTATAATGGGAAGTGGCTGGGAAAACCTTCAACTCAGTAGAAATAGATTCCACTCACCTGGAAAAAATGACAGCAAGGAAAGACGACCAAAAGCTGAGTCTGAAAAGTAAGAAATCTTGAAAGAAGAGAGATTGAAGGTTAGCTGCCCAAGGACGCTCCAGAATGGAAAGTTAGCAAGTGACTTTTAAAGAAACAGCACTAAAAGATGAAAATTATCAGAAACAGGGAAAGAACCAACCATTAAAGTGGCTGACATAACAATGGCTTTGGTACCCAGGGAGCCAAGGAGGGAGAATCAGTAGTATCCGAACCCTAGAATGACACTATAAAAAAGGGAAGACAGCCAACATTGAAGAGGGGATGGAGTAATAGAAAATCACAATAGAATCATTGAGAAAACTCTGTTAAATTCAAGGAAAAAAAGTGAAATATCTCTCGGTATCCCAGAAACAGCCACTATAGCACATACTTGGATTCAAAAGGATTCAAATTTTGCAAGTCTTAGAGGCTTGGATAGCCATCAAAGTCTGTAATTTTTAAGCTTATTTGAACCTTGTATCACGTCTTAGTGAGCACATTGTAACCATAATTAAGAAAAACTAATGAAGTATTTCTTATTAATTTGAGGATCCCTAACAATTGTTTTGTGTATTTCCTGATTACTTTGCATTCCTTTTACTGTTTTCATTGTTATTCAACAAATATTCTCGTTTGATAGTTTATGTGTATTGTAGGAAGCTTGCTTTGTGCATCACTTGGTTCTTAAACAGCCCCTTTAGCTGCGGTGAACCAAGTCCAGTTCACCAAACTACAACTATTTGGCCCAGGATCCTTGGGCCTGTGTGCTAAAGAAAAAGGCACTCTCACACACCTTAAAGCTAAATATACCATTTTTTGGCCAAATCTTGAGATAGATTTTCTGAATATATATTGCTAATTGAGACAGATTTTGGCTGAGATTCTTTATTAAAATACCCCCTTAAACTCAGCTATAAACAGAACCCTTCATCAACACCTCAAAGGGACACCAATGGAGAAGAACTCTCTCATAAACTTCTTTATTCTTTCTCCCTCTAATAATCTTCTTAACCTCTTAATGAAGTTCTGAGTTTCTAAATTAGGAACTAAACTCTTCAACCCTTAGCTTATAAATGCCTCCATAAGCCCTCATCCATCCTCTAGCAGAAATCCCTAGCAGCATTACTAAATACACTACAACACCATTACTCTTCTCATACTCATTCCCTCACTCTCCATGTTTAGAAAATACATCTATTTTACTGCTTCTATCTCCAAATACCTAAACACATATCCATACTCTTCTCTTACAAAATCTTTCCTCTTGGAAAGCAACCTCTACAACTTTTCCAGCAGTTATAATCTCAAATTTTTACTATCTTTAACCTCCATACCTCTCATACTTCCATATATCATACATATTACAGATACTACATCCCACAAAACATTTATATCTATTACCATCTCCACACTTCTCAAAAGATATCAAACACTCATACTAAAAATCTTTCTCATGAAAGGCATAAACTTCTATTACTAAAGCCTTTCTCCTAGAAGGCACCAAGATCTCACATCAAAACCCTTCTCATAGAAGGCACAAATCTATCTTACATAAAACCCTTCTCTTAGAAGGCGCAAATACTTCATACAAAAGCTCTTCTCATGGAAGACAACACTATTCATAACTTCACAACAACTAAAATAGCATTGTTAGGGGGGAAACTCATTTAAGTGTATGATAAGAGGGGCAAACTTAACCAGCCTCTACACACAGCTGGACATACTCTCTCTCTCCCTCCAGTTGCACCCATTTTCCCCTTCAATATTAAAGTTGTCATGGCAAATTGCCTCTCCACCGCTGGAGTCATTCTGCTGGAATTCTATCAACTCACAGATGTTACACAGCTGGAGCTACAAACCATACAAAGATAAGTGACTTTGCCTCCATATCTTTAAATTTACATCATTGAGTACATGATTACTTCACCTTTAAATACATATTACTTTATTCCAACTACTATTACAATTATTAATCAAAGCTTAAACTCTTTTAAGTGCATGATAAGAGGGGCAAGCTTAACTAGTCTCTACACGCAGCTGGACATACTCTCTCTCCCTCCAGTTGCACCAGTTTTTCCCCTTCAATATTGAAGTTATCATGGCAAATCTCTACCACTGGAGTCATTCTAACTATTATATCAAATGCATATTATATATTTATTCGACCTTTATCATAATTCTTAGACTTTGGCTTTAATGGTTTTGTAGGCTTAAAAGTACGTCGATAGTCATTAGACCACGTGGCCCAATGTTGAGTTCCGGATGCAACTCCCCAAACAGAACCCAGGCCTAGTAAGGTCACTAATCCAGTGAATAACACGTGGTCGAATAACCGAAAAAGGCCCTCAAACATTTGGCAACTCCACTGGGGAGTTGCACGTATCGCCGTATCATGCCCCCAAAGTCTAGAATCATATATCATAAAGGAGAACTTGACTCCAAATACTTAAAATCTCTTGATCCAGTAGCTCACAGCGTTGAGTCACAACAATATTACCTCATATTTATACAAGGAGATGCTATTCCACATGTCTCTCTACCATCCGAGCAGCTCCAATGCTATAACACGCTTATTACGTGCTTATTGACCCCATAAAAGAAGCTCTTTCATCATTCCAGTTGCAGAGGACTTCAACGGCAGAAACCCCTTTTACCGCTGGAGATCTTTCCTATTATCTGCCATTCCAATCACAGAGGGCTTCAACGGTAGAAACCCCTCTTACCGCTAAAGATACTCACTGTTACAGCCACAGAGGGTCTTAGTTGCAGAAACCCCTCTTACCACTGGAGATCTTCGCTATTATCAGTCATTCCAGTCACAGAGGACCTCAGTAGCAGAAACCCCTCTTACCGCTGGAGATCTTACCATTAGAGATCAGTTTATTTATGGGTTTTAGTTAACTCAATCAGTAAAATCTATTATTGTCAAATAAAATATTTAAGATTCATTCCTCGCTACACAAAAAACCAATTAGTATTTGGATCTGATGATATACAAATTAAAACAATCTATCATCTTTCAACATATGTGACAATTGAATACATCATTTATGAGTAAATTTGGTAATGATAATTGAAGAGACTATTTATATGTAGTTTTGATTTTAGTAATAACTCCAAACCAAATTAAAACTAAGATTGTGTTTGGATTGAGAGGAAAAGGATGGAAAAGAAAAGAAAGTGAGTCTTTTCCATTGTTTGGATGATATGAGAGAAGAGAAAGAAGCCAAGAGCGAGGGAAACCAAATCCCTCTGAACCCACAATTTGTGTCCGCCCAAAATAGAGAGAAATAGCCATTAGCGGCAAATATTGACTTTTCAGTACTCTAAAAATTACTTTTGTGCCCATGGATTTTTGTTACTTTCTCTAAAATATAAAACAATTTTCTTTTCATTTATCTTCTATTTGCAAACCACAAAAAAGAAAAGAAAAGAAAGAAGTAAGCTTTTTCTATTCTTTTCTTTTCTCCTTCCCTCATTGTTATGTAATATATCTCCTTCCCTCCTTACCTAACATAGATGAAAGAAAGAAGTAAGCTTTTTCTATTCTTTTCTTTTCTCCTTCCCTCATTGCTATCTAATATATCTCCTTCCCTCCTTACCTAACATAGATGAGAGAAACTTTTTTTTTTTTTCCTTTCTTTTCCTCTGCTTGTCTTTTCTTTTCTCCTCCCCTACTTGCAATCAATTACAGCGTAAACTTTGTACTCTTCCTTTCCCATCACCATTTGATTCTAAGATTTTCTCTTGAACATGAAATAATTCAATGACTTGATCCTAATTTACTATAGTTTTAATTAATGTGTGCCCTTATGACATACGTTAGTAAACTAATTTAAACAATTTTTATGAAAAAATAAAAAAAAAAGTGACTAACTTTTTCCTACAGCCTTTTTAATTTTTGATAAAAAACTTCATATAATAAATGATAATGTATATTCTAACAGGATCCATTTATTATACCCAACTACCATACCAACCAGAAGGTTATGTGATAGAATGTCTTGTTGTTTTTTTTTTTTTTTTTAAAGAAAAAAAATGTCTTGTTGTTCTTATGGTATGTTTGAATACTGCTTATTTTACTAAAAAATTATTACTGAAAATATTGTAAATAAAGATAAAAATTAATTAAAATAATACAATATAATCTATAAATAACAACAAAAATAAATTAAATAGTTAAATAATTTTAATTTTTAATTCTAACCTAAACATGAACCTAATCTGATAAATTGTAATTATTCAAACCATAGCAGAGAACAATATAGTAGAATGGACACGGCTTGTGTACAGTAAAAATTTCCACGGACACCAGCCACACCCTAGTAGAATTCGTCCTCTATATTATTAGTTGGTCAGCGGATCAGACTTCACACCATCTTATCATCCCCTATCACTGTCTTGTCCGACCAAACGTCACCTTAATCAGACACACAAATAATAATATCAGCAAAATAATTTTATTTCATGGATTTTATTAATATGTGTCCTTAAGGTATACATTAATTTTTATTTTTGAAAATTTTTTTTTTGAGAATTGAAAAAGTAATGATAGCTTTTTCAATTCCCAAGAAAATATTTCTAACAACAGAAAACTTAATGTGTGCCTTTAGGGCACACATTAACCGGACCCTTATTTCATTTATAATATCTTTTGTCAGAACGATTACGTGTCCACAGTTGATTGGAATATGAGATCTCGTATCGTATCAAACCCCGCTCTGCTAACCTACTGACGGGACCACCATAGTATCCGTGTCAACATCATGACGTCACAAAAACGTCCATCAATATCCACACACGGCAAGTAAATAAACACCATCACTTTGCCCTGATTAATTTGTGTGTGTCTGATTGAGGGTCCAGATTTTTCTGATGTGGACGTGGCAAGAGGATAGGGTTAGATTTAGCTTTTTCTTGAGATGTGAGCCATCAATCATTTCTGTTCCTGATCGGACGGCTAGGAATTGCTTGCAAGTCAAATTATATATGTGAGTGACTGAGTGACGGATTGGATTGGATTGGTGGGTCGTGAATTTTAGGAGATCATGAATTCCCAAGGTATTGGGATTATGAAAAAAGTCAAACAATCAAGTGGTTTTTGTTGCATGTGTCATGGTCTTATTTGTGTGCTCAGTGTTTTGATGTGATTACGACAAGATTCAACGGTTATGATTAAACGAGGACGTACTCTCGTGTGAGGTACTTTTTTTTTACTCAGACTCTCACGGGGGAAAATAAGTTGCATCACGCGCGTTTCGTGAGCGTTAACTAAATTTAAACACAGTTTTAGACTTAAATATTAATATAAATATTCAAATAATATAATTTTAAGTTTTTTTTTTGGTTGAAATATATAATTTTAAGTTTTAACTTCTCAACTGCGTGTATATAATTGGTTCTAGTTAATGTACACATTAATCATCTATTTTATGAAATATTTTTTGAGAAATTGAAAAAATTGTTAAAATAGTCAATCACTTTTACATTTTTTCATAAATTTTTTCTAAAATGATTTATTATTATATAACCTAAAAACACACGTTAATAAAATCTCATATAATATATATAAAAAAGAGAATTTTAGATAAAAATAATGAGTTTAAAATATTAGTAGGTTGGTGGTTTGGTGGCTGTGAGGAGGGTAGAAGTGGAGGTTTGGTTAATGAATTTTGCGTAAAGGGGAAAATGAAATGATCACAAATGAAAGTTTAAAATATTTTTTTTACTACAAATGTATTTACTTTACAGTCAACTGGAAAACAATTTTTAGTTAGTTAACAATTTCAATTGCTTAAAACACCGACAAATGTTTAAAATATTTCTCAAAAATCAATTTCTATCGAAACAATCACAGTCTTAATCATAAACTTTATTAGCATGGAAAAAGAAGAATGATGCAAATTGTTATAATAATGAAAGGAAATTGCATTAGAGTCGCCATAAGAATGATGCAAATTGTAATAATGAAAGGAAATTTCCTCACCAATCACCCGCCACAATCATCAATGATTGGGCTCAACAAGTTGTTAGTTGATTTTGGACGTATTAATGATTGCACTGCATTCGTTGCATCCAATTCTATTTTAGTCGTCCCTATCCCAAAGTTTGACGGCAATTTCAAACCTTTCTAGAGGGCCCAATTTTCAACTATATAGAATTGGTCACTGTGCCCACTGATATTGAAAATCTTTTTGACCTATTGAATGAAGATCCATCCATCTAAATTAAGTTTGAAACATCCTATAGGGGGTCTGTTCCGCTTGATTTTTTTGATAACAAAGGTGAGTTTGATGAGAATGTCACAAAAAGGTCAAGGCTCTTAAAATTTTTTTTTTTAATTTTTAAATTATAGGGATATTTGTAACAGGGACCATAAATTTCAAAATTTTGTAACAACTCTTTAAAAAAAATTGGATACAAGGTCTTGGCGAGGTTGGCAGGGATCAAAAACAATATGGTTTTGGTTTAACCAAAGGGTCCAAATGGCAAAAGGAAACACAATAGTTTAAGAGGAGGCTAAACTCATGGAATTGAATTGGGGATTGATTATTAGATTTCAGCCTATCATCAGTGGAGCAACATGTTTATAAAACGAGTGTAATTAAATGAGAATGTTAAGGTGGATAAATGAAAATACAATGAAAGCTATAGTTCAAAATGAGAAAAGTGAGCTTAAAGATAGGGTTAAAATATAAGAGAGAGTTCTTTGAGATAGTTTGATCATATTCAAATAAGAACAATTAATGCACTAGTGTGAAAAAATAATTTAATTCAAATTAAGGGAACAATAAAAATATAGAGGAAAACAAAAAATAACATAAGCAAAAATAGTAAAAACAGACATGTTAATTAAGGAAGTAATAGGACTAAATTGCCTCTAATCTTTGGAAAACCCAGATCTAAGGATTTCTAGCCTCTAATTTTGGATCAATGTATTTGTGCTATCAAAGAAGGTTGTCAAAGAAATTGCAAAATCTGTTCTGTTTTCTATGGAAGGAGTTGATGGGTTGGTGCTAGTGCTAAAGTAGCTTGGGCTGATTTGTGTTGTCCTAAGAAGGAATGGGTTTTGGTTTGAAAGGAAAAAACTAGCTTTTGCCTCTTTCAAAAAAACAATCTAGCATTTTGCCCTCTTTTCCAAATTAATTAGGGAAATGTCCTTATTTTGAAACTCGATTTTCTCAAAATTGAGTTAAGCCCTATAGTGACGTTTTTAAGGATCCTATAGTGACGTTTTAAGGACCTATAGTGGCGTTTTGTAATTCGATTTCCATGAAGTCGAGTTGTAGGTAAAAAAAAAGAAAAAAAAATTGCATGTAACTCGACTTCATGGAGATCGGATTACAAAACGCCACTATAGGTCCTTAAAACGTCACTATAGACTCCTTAAAACGCTACTATAGGGCTCTAGAATTTTTTTTTTTTAATAACTTAATTTTGAGAAAATCGAGTTTTAAAGGAGGGGTATTTCTCTAATTAGTTTGAAAAAGGGGACAAAATGCTAGATTTTTTTTTTTTTTGAAAGGGGCATTTGCCCATTTTCTCCTAGTTTGAAATGAATGGAAGATTGGAATAAGGTTTCCTTGATGTGATGAAACTGTATTACAACTTCCATAATATTGACTACGCTACACGTTTTGAGTGTTTGACCAAACGATTAAACTGCGATCGAGTTTAAAAGGCAGTTTGAAAGTCAACCTTGCAGAATTCTAATGTTGGAAAGCACCATATCTTTGGTAAAGGTCATTTCATTGTGAATATCATTAGGCCTCATCTTAATTTGGTAACAGTCATTTCATTGGCCTTTTTAACCAAATTGAGCAATAATTTAACAACGACAAAAGGAATCGGATTTTTTTTTTTAAAGAAAAAATAAATTTGATAAATATGTGGGATATAAGAAAGAAAGTAATATAAAGGGAAGTAAACCACGGATACATAACCTCACACGCTAAAACTGTGTATCAAGTAATCCAAGGAAACTTCTAGTGGGGATTTAAACCTAGAATGTCTGGGTCTATGGCTCATTCCAAGCCTCCCACTACTAGGCTGCACACTGGCGGGTTTGTTTTTTGGCATAATTATAAAGCAAAAAGAGAAGGCAAAGCCTTTGTCCAAGAATAGGGCTTGTTTCCAGCACATCCAATACAATTTCTTTCTGGAATTTTAACCATTTTCTTGCTTTCTTTACATCCCTTTATAGACTGCCTATAGATATACTTGCTCCTGTTCTCAGTCCAATGTGTTTTGGTTAATGGTTACATGTGGGGAGCTTGATGACCTCATAAATTGCTAAGAAATAGGGTACTTTCTACCTTTGAATGTATTTGCTGAGAGTGACCAGCAATGGTTGACAGTGTCTCTATACCTTGAATCGTTTGCTGTTTAGTTCTGGTGCCAACATTTTACTTGATTATTAATAGTTAAAATATATATATATATTATGATGAGTAATCCATGATCCCCTTTGGCCCTGGTAATCCCCAGATGTTGAACACCACCATTATTGGTAGGTTCTTTTGGAAAATGAGAATCTGTGAATGATGATTAAGTGATTAAAGGTTCATTCGTTGGTCCCCCATATATTCCAATCTATTTATGATTTTTCAAACACAATCAACTCTAGCTTCTATATGAGCAAGGATAAGCCCAATATCCAAAATTTTCCTTCTCCTTAAGAATAAATTAGAAACAGGTTTTCTAATACCAACTCAACATAAAAATATAAATGTGACTGTAATAAATAGAGTGAAGTAAACGTGACTGATAGGGGTAAATTTCAGGGTAGACAGATTGAATTAACAGAGTCAGACTTTAAAGACGAGGTAACCCGAAGAGACGATACAGTTGGTCTAACAAAGCTGGTAGACAGATTCGCGACCCAGAAGGAAAAGTAAGGAGACGGACAAACACTTTTGAGTGAACGGATAAAAAGGAGACGGTTTGTTGAAGCCACGTGTCACCCTTATGACATCTACATGGCACCCATGTGGCATGGGTAGTCTCCAAGGATTCTGGTATGGGAATGTCTTGCGCTCCATGCCCCACCATAATTATAGGAGTCTCTGTAAGGAAATAGTCTCGTAAATTGCGAATATTAATGAAAATTTTCCCTATAAGGAAATACCCTCTCTACCAAGAAATTAAGGTCGGCTCTACACTACTATAAAAACCCCAAAACCCACACAAATTAAGATACGCATAATTTTCCCAGCTTTGGCACTCTAGAGTTGTAGAAATTCTCTCTAACTTAACATTTGGAAGGTATTTGGCCGGTACCATACTGGTACTCTTTGCAAGGTCTTCTTTGTTTCTATTTTGCAAGTTCTGTTTAGAGCACATGAGGATTGTGCAGCTCATTGATGATTTTTGGCATCATCAGTTGGCGCCATCTGTGAGAAAACGTTTAGAAAACAATAGCAACCATATTAACACTTCCCAGACAAAGAGTTGTATGGTACTCACTCGCTTGATGGCAACCAACAACAATAACGGAGATGAAGCACCACACATTACTGCCCTCGAAAGATAGGTACAGACTTTAGCTGCGGCTGTGGAATGCCTTACTAAGCAAAACCACGACCTGGAGGAATAGCTGCGCTAAAGGGATGCTGGGCCTAACACTCACAGAGAGGAGCAAGAGGGCACTGGTGCTGAAAAGAGGGATCGAGAAGGATCTTAAGGCAGCAATGCCCTGAGCAGACAAGAGCGACAAGATACCAGTCGTCCATTCGTCATAGATACGGCACCGCTGCATATGGTTGCAGAGAGGTACAAGAAATCCACTGCGTGCCTAATGAGCATCAAGCAATGAGAAGACGAGACGCTGAAGTCCTACATAGCACGTTTCAACAAAGAAGCTTTTTCGATAGATGAAATTGATGACAAGATACTTATTGCTGCATTCACCAATGGCTTGCGGAAGGGTAAGTCTTTGTTCTCCTTATACAAGAACGACCCAAAGACCATGTCAAATGTACTTTATCGAGCTACTAAGTACATGAACGTAGAGGACGCACTATTGGCCTGAAAGGAGAAACTCAAGAAGAGGGAAAGACAAGAAGATGCACGACAAGACAAAGGATAGAAGATGACTAGAACCGGAGATCGATGGGAGGATAGGCACTCCAAACCCCCCACTGGAAGGTTCACCAACTTCACCCCGCTGACTACCCTGATTGATCAGGTATTGAAGTAGATTAAAGACGATACGACCTTAACTAGGTTTGTCAAGTTGAAGGGAGATCCCAACAAGAGGTCCAGAGACAAGTATTACCATTTTCATCGAGATCACGGTCACGACACATTTAAGTGCTATGACTTGAAGCGGTAGATTGAAGCCCTTATTAGACAAGGGAAACTACAACGATTCATCAGTAAAGAAATGGTAGACCCACCGCAGGAGCAGGCTGTTAGAAGGGATAACGAGCGCCCCAGGCCACCCTTAGGGGACATAAGGGTGATTGTAGGGGGCACCACAGCTTCTGGTTCGTCCAGAAAGGCTCGAAAGACTTACCTTGGGATGGTTCAGAACGCCCAGCTGACAGGTTTCGTTTCGAAGATGGCACGGGTCGACAACCCCATAATTGGATTCTCGGAGGAAGATGCTCGACGTCTCCACCACCTCCACGACGATGCACTCGTTGTTAGTATATAAGTAGAGGACTACAACACTCATTGAGTTCTAGTTGATAATGGAAGCTCTGCTGATATCCTCTATTACCCGGTATTCCAGCAGATGAGAATTGAGAGGGAACGGCTAGTACTGACCAATGCACCGCTTGTTGGGTTCGGAGAAACAAGAGTATACCCCCTCGGTGCGGTCACATTACCTGTGACGGTTGGTGATTACCCTCAATAGATTACTAAGGATGTTACATTCCTTGTCGTCGATTATTCGTCCACTTACAATGCCATACTGGGCCGACCTATCCTCAATTCGTAGAAGGCCGTGACTTCAACCTACCACCTGATGATAAAGTTCAACCATAGGAGAGGTACGTGGAGACCAAGTGGCAGCACACAAGTGCTACATAGCAATGTTAGAAATGGACGACCACTTGCAAACTATGAGCATAGAAGAGCAACAGACGGTTGTAGAGCCTGTTGAGGGGTTGGAGGAGATACTTTTCGATTACTCTAGACTTGAGCGAACGACTAGGATCGGCACCCTCGTCAATCCGCCAGTTTGTCAAGCACTTATAACATTCCTAAGAGAGAACCAAGATGTCTTTGCTTGGAGCCACGAAGACATACCAGAGATCAACCCTTCAATCATGGTTCACAGGTTGAATGTATCACCCTCTTTTCCCTCTATCTGTAGAAGAAGCGAGTGTTTGCCTAAGAATGATACAGGGCTATAGTGGAAGAAGTTCGCAAATTGTAGGATACAAAATTCATCAGGGAGGTATACTATCCCGACTAACTGGCCAATGTAGTGATGGTCAAGAAAGCCAACAGAAAGTGGAGGATGTGTGTAGATTTTACGAACTTAAACAAGGCGTGCCCCAAAGATAGCTATCCACTCCCATAAATTGACGTCCTGGTAGACTCAACAGCAAGACACCAGTTGTTAAGCTTTATGGTTACTTTTTTTGGTTACAACCAAATGAAGCTGGACGAGGCTGATCAAGAGAAAACTTTATTCGTCACCAGCCAAGGCTTTTTCTATTACAAAGTGATGTCGTTCGGTCTCAAGAACGCGGGCGCAACGTATCAGAGGCTCTTGAACAAAATGTTTGCACATCAGATTGGGAGGAATGTCCAAGTCTATGTGGACGACATGCTAGTGAAAAGTCAACCGGAAGACGACCATTTGGACGACCTCAAGGAAACCTTCAATACCCTCCGCTCTTATAACATGAAGCTCAATCCAAGTAAGTGTACGTTCAGGGTAACGGTTGGAAAATTCCTAGGGTTCATGGTATCTTAGAGGGCCATTGAAGTCAACCTAGACAAGATCCAGACCATAATGGAGATGGCACTATCAAGGAACATAAAAGAAGTGCAAAGCCTTAACGGCAAGGTAGCGGCGTTGAATAGGTTCGTGTCGAGGAAAACGGACAAATACCTGCCTTTCTTTCACATATTGAAGAAGTCCTTTGAGTGGACGGCCGAGTGTCAACAAGCATTCGAGGACTTAAAGGCAAACCTCTCTTCCCCACCATTGCTAAGTCCTTCCAAACCTGGGGAAGAGCTATTTTTCTACCTGGCTGTTTCCCCTGCTCCTGTCAGTGCAGCCTAATCAAAGAAGAAGATAGCATGTAGAAACCCATATACTATACTAGTCAGGCACTCCGAGGCGTAGTGGAGAAGTACCCCCCAATGGAAAAGCTAGCCTTCTCCTCAGTGACTGTAGCTCGCAAGCTCAAACCATATTTCCAAGCTCACACTGTGGTCGTTCTAACAAACAAACCTTTACGGAAAGCAATGAGTAATCCTGAAGCCGCTAGACGGGTGGCGCTATAGGCAATTGAGTTAAGCGAATTCGATGTACAATACCGCCCGCGCACTGCCATGAAGGGACAGGTGGTCGTTGACTTCATTGCAGAGTTCAACAATATGGAAGGCCAGGGGGCAGATGAGCGTCTTCAATGGATTATCCATACGGACGGGTCATCCAACAGGCAAGCTGGTGGAGCAGGGATAGTGATACACTCTCTAGAAGGGGACAAGATCGAGTGCATAGTTCTACGACTAACAATAAAGTAGAGTATGAAGCCTTAGTGGTGGGACTAAATCTCATCAAAGCAGCAGGGGCCACAAGTATAATAGTGTATTGCGACTTACAAGTGGTCACGAGCCAGGTAAACGGAGACTACGAATGCAAGGGAGAAAGGATGAAGAAGTACCTAGTGCAAGTAAGGAAGTGGGTAGATGACAACCTTCAGGCCAAGTTTGTTCAAATCCCAAGGGAGGAGAATGAGTAAACAGACTGACTTGCCAAGACCGCATCAGTAGAACACATGCCCGTCTCCAGTAAGGTACTTTCTTTTGTTCAGCTTTCACCCTTGATAGATGGCGTAAGTGTGCAAGAAATAGGCTCGGAAAGCAATTGGATCGCACCAATTGTGTCGTACTTGAAAGACGGCACGCTACTTGACGGTAAGGAGGCTGCAAGAAAACTAAAGGTCCAAGCGGCACGATTCGTCCAAATAAAAAATGTCTTGTACAAGAGAGGCTTCTCCCTACCGTATCTAAGATGCCTAGGCCCCGAGGAAGCAGATTATGTTATGAGGGAAATTCATGAAGGAATCTATGAGAACCATTCAAGGTCACGATAACTAGTGCATAAGCTGATTCTAGCAGGATACTATTGGCCTATCATGTAGAAAGATGTCCAAGCCTATGCCAAAGCTTACGACAAGTGTTAGAGGTTCAACAATATCATCAGACAGCCAACAGAAGAGCCCACTTCGATGACGATCCTGTGGCCTTTTGCTTAATGGGGGTTGGACATCATCGGTCCGTTCCTAACAGCAATAAGGCAACTAAAGTTCCTAGTGGTTGGTATAAATTACTTTACCAAATGGGTGGAAGCTGAAGCCCTGGCCACCATCACGGAGAAAAACGTATGAAACTTTGTCTGAAGAAACATTATTTGCAAGTATGGAGTCCCTAGAGTCTTGATCTTGGACAACGGAAAGTAGTTTGACAATGAGTCATTCAGGGATTTTTGCTCACAATTGGGAATCAAGAATCACTACTCCTCACCTGCCCACATTTAGGCCAATGAACAAGTTAAGGTCATGAACCGATCCTTACTCAAAATCATTAAGACTCGGCTCAAGGGGGCAAATGGTATATGGCCGAACGAGCTGCTTAATGTACTGTAGGCATATAGGGCGATGGCCAGAACACCTACAGGAGAAACACCACTAGCATACGGGAGTGAGGCCATTATCCCCGCTAAGGTCGGACTCACAAGCTACAAGGTGGAGAACCATGATGAGAGCAGGAATGAGGAAGCCATGCGCCTACAACTAGATCTAGTGGACGAGGTCAGAGCAACAGCTAAACAAAGGTTAGCACGATACCAGGACCTTATGGCCAAGCACTACAATTCCAAAGTCAGACACAGGGACTTTCAAGTTGGAGATTTCATCTTGAGGAATGTGACAGGCGCTACAAGAGATCCTTCCCAAGGGAAGCTAGGACCCAATTGGGAAAGACCTTACAAAATCACTTCGTGGCAGAGGAAAGACACCTATCACTTGGAAGCACTCGATGGACAAAAGTTGCACTATCCATGGAACACCGAGCACCTAAAGAAATACTACCAGTAGATGACGGCATGCAGAGCACCACTCCTCATTTCCAGTTTATTTCTTTTTAGTTAATTTTTATTATCTACAATACTTTTTAAGCCCAAAGGGCAGTTTTTTTTTTTCGAAGAACAATTTTTGGCTTATGCACGTATTTACCATAATAAGAGGAGTTATTCAGATATGTTGTGTGTATATACGTCTCTATAACAATGCATCTATTACAAAGTCCTTAAGTGGACAGATACATCCCAAGGGATGCCTTCAAATTTACAAAGTCCTTAAGTGGACGGATACGTCCTAAGGGCTGCCTTGAAATATACTAAGTCCTTAAGTGGACGAATACATCCCAAGGGATGCCTTCAAATTTACAAAGTCCTTAAGTGGACGGATGTATCCCAAAGGATACCTTAAAATTTACTAAGTCCTTATGAGGACGGACACATCCCAAAGGGTGCATTTAAATCCTTAAGATGACGGATGCATCCCAAGGGATGCCTTGAAATTTGCTAGTCACCTAACAGATAGATGCATCACAAGGGATGCCTTAAAATTTTTTAACCCATATAATAGACGAGTACGACTGATATTCAAAAATTTATTAAGTCTATAGGGTGAATGGACACCAACAAGCAATATAAGTTTCCCCAATGGACGGATATAAACCAACGTTCAAAGACTGCTAAGTCTATGGAAGGACGAATAAAAGATACAAAGGATCCAACGTCTCTAAGTCCATAAAACAAACAAGTAAAAATTATCCTACACATGATGGATCCCAAAAGGGAACGGGCGGGGGTGTTTGATCCCACCTCACCTTTACGTGGACATTGAAATGTAATGACAAACATGTTTAAACAAACAAGTAAAGTGACGAATAAAAAGAAGAAGAAGAGATAATGGATAAAAAGCATATGGAAGGCAAATGTTTACATCCAAAATCCAAAAACAGTAGGCAATGTCAAAAATTGCATAAATATTGTTCTCCCAAAGATTTTTACAATAAAAACAACAAAATAGAAAAAAGAAAAAAACAAGACAAATAACAAAACTTCAAAATCTATTGCTGGTCAATAGGGGCCTTCTCGTCCATGGCCTTTTCGTGATCAACCGTCTTGGCCTCCTCAAGAGGACGGCTCTTCTTAACAAATTTAACCCGTTCATCTTGAAGAGCAGCCTCCCCACCACCTTGAGCGTCGGGAGTAGGGTCGTCCGCGAACAACTCATCAGTGCCTTCAGGATTGACGAATCTGGCTGGGGGAAGCAGTCGTTGAAGCCGTCGGCAAAGCAATCATCGAGCTCGTAAAGGAAGGCGTCGGAGTTACAAAATTTCGTTTTCCCATCCTCCTTCACCCGAAGGACTTGCTTCCTTAACGAGGAGATCTCCCCTTCCTTGTCCTTAAGCATATTTTTCAGCACCTTGACTTTTCCTTCCAACTCCTCCAGGGCTTTCTTTGTCAGGTCAAGCTTCTTGAACTGGACCTCCCTCCAAGTCTCAAGCTCATGCAGCCCCATCTCCGTGGCCTCAACCCTTTCTTTCAAACGGTTCACAAACTTCTCTCAGGCCATGCAACGGTCCATTAGGCCCTTCATCATAAGCACCCCATGCAAAAATCAAAACAAAGGTTTAGAAACAAGGGTAACAAAGAGACGGGAAAGAGAAAGGAATGGATACACACCTATGCCAAGCTGAAGAGGCCCGTCTCCCCCATGGCCTCAGTTGCATGGTTGCCCAAGTCCTCATAATCATTATCCTTGATGATGGACGAAAGCTGCCCGATGGCGTATCGTGAATCCTTGCGGAGGAGGCCAGGGCGCTTCTCAGAGATAGAACCTTGGGCCATCATCAAGCCTTTCCCTTTCCCAGGATGGGGCGGAGGAGGCAGCTTAATAGTCAGATGCATCTCCCCGACGGTTGAGCCAGTCACAACCTTTGGCTTCTTGGAAGGACAGTCAACTTTGTCCGTCATTTTTCTCTTAATGAATGGATTCAGTGGACCTATTCCCTTGGGGGGCACGCCCTCTTCCTGCTTCTTCTTCGCCTGCACGGTGGCTTGTTAACGGATGTATGCCCTCCTCTTACCGTCTTCCATTTCTACACCAAAAGGGACGGAAAGAAAGAGTTAGACATAAATTATTGGAAAAAAAAAACAAAGTTAAACAAGGAATAAGTGACAGACTCATGTTTGCGTGCTTGTTTTTCGTAACGACGGGCAATAGCTGTTGGCTCGGGACCCTCACAGTACTAGTGCAGGGTGTCCAAGGTGACGAGCTTCTGCCACGTCCTCTCTTTTAAGGAGATTTTGAAGATCCTCTCCAAAAAGCTCCACTGTTCAAGGTTAACTTCTGGACAGTCCTAAGCTGCAACAAGAAACGGTTAGATTAACAAGTAAAATGGACAAAATAAATAAACGGGCAAATTTAAACAAGCAGAAGCCTACTAGACGGAGGCATTATACCCCAAGTTCTATCAACAAGGGGCATGTTCTCCCGTTCATCTGGATGGCACATCCAGTTGTCCCCTTGGATGAAGAAGTATTGGTTCTTTCAGTTCCTATTAGAGTCAAGAGTCTCGTACACTAGCCTAAGTGACGGCTTCCTTGGCAAGAAGCTGTAAATGCCCCTAGACTTGACAATTTCGGAGGGACGGTAACAATGGAAGAACTCCTCCACAGTTAGTTGACGTCTCCCTTTAGTGAGAACCCCATATAGCACCTCCACACCAAGGAAGATCCTTCAAGTATTCGGAACAATTTGGGTGACGGCTAGTCCTAAGTATTGGAGTAAGCGACGGTGGAGAGCGCTCAAAGGCAGTCTAAATCCCGCCTTGAACATTTGCTCATACACCCCGATGTCGTCAGCGCCACAGTAATAGCACTTTTCAAACTTAAAGGGTAGACGGATGGGGATGTCATCGGGGATCTGATATCTTTCCCGTATGGTGTCAAAATGTTTTCTTTTAATGGTTGAGTTAAAGTCGTTGATCGTCCACATGAGGGGAAGAACGAACTTCATAAAACCGTCAGGGTAAATGACAGATCAAATAGGAGATTTAACGTTCTCCTAGTCGTTTGAGTCTTCACTTGTACCACTCTCTGACCCATCCACGTCTGAATCCTCCTCGAAAGGTGAGTTGGCAGACGGGACCCTTTCCGGATAAGAGGCGCCAAGGTCGTCTTGACCTAACGGGTACACCTCATCGTAGCCCGCTCCTTCACAGACACACGATTGTTCACTCGATGCTTCACTAGACATTATTACACCTACAAGTGACGGGTAAACTCCTAAGACTCTACAGGTCAACATACGCAACAGACATATAAAACTTAAAAAAGAAAGAAAATAAAACATGTAAGTACAGGATGGAGAGCACTTACAGGTGTACGATGCAGAAAAGAGATGGAAGCAATGTGGTGAACAAATGCGCTAAGGTGACGGAGTACTAAATCATTACAGATGACGTTGGTGCTCTGACACTAGGAAATGGTTGCAAAGAGTAGAAATGAAGGGGAAAGGCAACATATATATAGAGGAAACGGCGCAGAAGACGAAGCAACGCTTTGATCCGAGTAACCAACCACTAAAATTTCGCCATGTGTCCCATAGCATTTATGACTCTCAACCACCTTGTCAATCAAAGCACGATTCCCAAGAACTAGCTGAGGTCGTCACCCCACGTGTCCATCTGTCGTATCAAGCAACGGACCCATGGAGTGGGGGGAAACTGATAGGGGTAAATTCCAGGGTAGACTGATTGAATTAACAGAGTCAGACTTTAGGGACGAGGTAATCAGAAAAGGCGGTACAATTGGTTTAACAAAGCTGGTAGACAAATTTGCGACCCAAACGGAAAAGTAAGGAGATGGACAGACACTTTTGAGTGAACGGATAAAAAGGAAACGGTTTGTTGAAGCCAAGTGTCACCCTTATGGCATCTAAATGGCACCCATGTGGCATGGGTAGTCTTCAAGGATTCTGGTATGGAAATGTCTTGCGCTCCACGTCCCACCATAATTATAGGCGTTCCTGTAAGGAAATAATCCTGTAAATTGTGAATATTAATGAAAATCTTCCCTACAAGGAAATACCCTCTCTATCGAGAAATTAAGGTTGACTCTACACTACATTAAAAACCCCAAAACTCTCACAAATCAAGGTACGCGTAATTCTCCCAGCTCTGACACTCTAGAGTTGTAGAAATTCTCTCTAACTTAACTTTCGGAGGATATTTGGCCAGTACCACACATGTACTCTTTACAAGGTCTTCTTTGTTTCTATTTCGCAGGCTCTGTCTAAAGCACGTGAGGACTGTGCAGCTCACTGACGATTTTTGACATCATCAGTGACGAATACCAATGAGGGTCATGACTCATGGCCTCTTGGCCGTAATGCCTCTCCTTCTTCTCTTTCAAAATTATTATTTTTAAAATAAACATATTTGAGACAAAATTTAGGTATAATTTCTTAGGATATTACTTTAGATCTTAGAATTGAATTTAACTACATGATTGTATTAAAAGAAAAAATGTTGTGTTATCTTTTCCAATGATAAATAAATTCAACAATATGATTTATTAGTCTATACAATAACATGGTGAAATTTAATTAGGAAACTAAGACACTACACCTAAATTTTATTCATACCTAAGTTTTACTTGTGTACTTATTAATATTTGAAGTTTGGTCTCTTCAAGAATTCAATTGGTCTAAAGAGGATAAGAAAAATAATGTTCGGCTAACCTATAACTTGTGACCCTCCTCCCCTAAAAGAAAAACATTTTAAAATAAATCATTTGTAAAAATTGTGTATGTGTGTTGGTATGGATTAACAAATCAATAACATACATAGAATGGTTGTATTTGTGCTTACTCTTCTTGTTTATATTGCACCTACAAGATAAGTATTATTAGTCATTAATATTGTCAAAACTAAATTTCATAATAAAAAGGAAGACTTTCTAAAAGATTATTTGATTTTGTACTTGAAATAGAAATTGTTGCGAAATTTACATACTTAATCATAAATTATTTTCGGGATTTAAAAGAATGGTGAAATATATTTTGATAAATAATTGATTTGAAATGTAATGAGAAACAATTATTTTGTGTCTTTTCTTTTGTTTATATTTATTTAACACCAAATGGATGCTTACAGTATATTTTTTTCTTGAAATTTAATATAATTTTCGTTCTTAAATTCTATTTTTGGTTCATGCTACAATTTCTCAAGAAGAGAGAAATGGGAGGAAAATATCAATGAAAACATACCCAAGGGCTAGGGGTGAATGAAATGGAAATGAAAAGCAGATGAAACAGTTTTGGTGAACATGAAGCAAAATGTAATAACTAATAAACGCATGTCGAATGCATATTTCCTATTGCTTTTGTCCTGTCTAATACGATCTTTTCAGATTGACCCAGAGTCGTATCCACAACTTTTCCAAGGAAATTATGAAACTAATAATGCATGTGTGGATAGATTAGATAAAGAATTAACGGAGCAAGACAAATAGAAGAGTTAAGGATTTATCATTTTCCTCCATCTGACAATTATTATTATTATTATTATGTTTTTGTTGTTGTTTCTACAGAGAGATCCCACTGTTGTACTACTCTAGAATTGCTTATGTATCTTTTTTTTTTTCTTTTTTTATTATTGATCTATAGGAATTGCTTATGTTTCTTTTCAGCTTTTAATAAATGTTAGTTATTTTAAAATATTTTTTAGTAAGATATTATTAAAAGATCAAATAATTATAATTAAAATGATTGAAGTTGTATTGTATTTTTAAAAAATCATAATTAAAATAATTTTTTGTTTATTAAATATATTATATGATCATAATATCTAATCATTCAAAATATGGATAAAAATTTCAAGATTCTAATAAAATGAATTGTAGCATTTTTTTTTTCTTTCCAAATATAAGTATAATGCCTATATTATTAGAACTTGAATTTTAAGGTAATCTTTTGAATATTTATCATATTTATTGTTTTTTTAGGACTTGTATCTCTAATTCTAATGCTTATTTTGTTTGTATCTTTAGCCCAAAATTAAATAATTTGGCCCAAATAGAATAAATTTTCATAATTTTCAACCCAAAAAATTAAGAAAAATAAAATAAAATTTTGAGCCAAAAACTAAAAAGGCACCCTACCAAAAAATCAATTTAAGGCCAAGTGGACCAAAATGGAACAAGTGGACTAAAGTGTACTAAATGGACTGAAATGCTATGCTTATATGGTTCAAAAAAAGTATAGCAACAATAAATGCTATACTTTAACTTTTGAATAATTATCATATTTATTGTTTTTTTGGGCTCATATCTCAAATTTCAAATGCATATTTTGTTTGTATTTTTTAGCCCAAAATTAAAGAGTTTGGCCTAAATAGAATAAAATTTCATACTTTTCAACTCAAAATTTAAGAAAAAAGAAAAAGAAAAAGAAAATTTGAGTCTAAAACTAAAAAGGCAACATATAAAAAAAAAAATCAATTTAAGGTCTAATTAGTCCTAAATAGACTAAAATAGATTGAATTGGACTAAATGGACCTGAGTGGATTGAACGGATATAAAGTAGATTGAAAATGACTGAATAGACCTAAGTGAACCGAAGTAAACTAAAATATTATGCTAATGTGGCTCAAAAGGAGCGTAGCAATAACAAATACTACGCTTCAACTATTATCTATTATATGTAATAGAATTTGTACTAAATACAATATCACAAAAAAAATAACTAGGAATTTTTTTATCATGTTTTTGATGTGAAACTAATTAGTCATGTTACTTTGCAAGTTTTTAGTTAGTAAACAATATAGTTAAAATGTTATTTTTTATATTTAAATAAAAACATTCATAAGATGTATTATTTAAAAGATCTCGTTATTTGATTAATATTAATTTAAAAAATTATTAAATAACTTCATGTAGTAATATATTTGGACAAAATAATTAAATTAACTCATTTAGTTATTTACTAAAAAAAATTATTTACTAATAGATCTTACAATTAAAATTGACTGAAGTGAATCAAAACGCTATGTTGACATAACTCAACAAAAGCGTAATAATAATAAATGTTATGTTTAAACTTTTATATATTATATAGATATAAATTAGTTTAAGTAGTCGATTGTGAGTGGTGAAAAAAAGAAATTTTTGGATCAATATGAAAGTGGTTGTCTACCGTTCGCAGTCAACCATTGAAGCAAGTTGTGACTCGCAGTCAACCATTGAAGCAAGTTGTGACCAAAATGTGGCAAGAGCTGTGCCTATTGAAGAAGTGTTATACAATTAGTAACATTATTTATTTATTTATTTATTTTTTCTGACTAGACCATTAGTAACATTCAATCTACCAAGCTAGCAAAATTTACTAACCTCATCAGAACTCAAAAGATACATGTTATCTTAATTGGTAATTTTCTTTATCGTTAAAAAAGATATTTAGAGTTCGATCATTGTCTACACAAAAAATTAATTGGTGTTTTAACTTGATAATAAAGAGCAATTATCATAGAGTAACGTCATATGTTTGAAATACTATTTTATCTATCAACCAAAAAAAAAACTCAAAAGTGAAAAGGCACAAAACAGTCAAACCAAAAATTTTCCAAATGAACCAACATAGCAATATCAAGGAGAAAGATTAAAAACAGCTTTAATTCCAGCAAATGAGAGCCTAGTCGACAAGGCAGCTTTCTTATGATATACTGTCTATAAAGTCATAAAAGTTCCCTAATTTTCCATGGGAGAGGTTCCATTCATTAACCTGCTATTTCACTATTAGATATAGTGAAGCCCATTGGGCCAGACACGTTAAAAAGCCCAAACCTGCACTTTTAGGGCAAGCAATCCTAGTCCCACTAGGACTTGATTAGGATTAGGCTAGGCTCTCCCCCTCTCTCTCTATATATGTATACATATGCTCCAAATGTAAATTTTGTACATTGAAATCAATTCAACTTTAATCTATTTTCACATTGACAAGCTGTTGCTTACTGTATCCATGACCCCAAGAGTACAAAGAAGTTTAGAAAATTTTGTTCTATATACCACATCCCCACTAGCAGGCCAATGCCCTAGCATGTCACCCCAGCCATAGAAACTATTGCCTTCTGCAAGGAAAAGGCAAGACCATGAGGCACCAAGGCATCTAATGGGCTTGCACATTGTTGCAAATGGAAAACTGTGTTATATTTAAAATTAATTAAAAAAAAAAAAAAATTATGATGTCTATAAAGATACTAAAGATGCCATCCATGCGCAGGAAAGAACTTTTCTCTGGTTTTATCTCTAGTTTGCAAAAGTAGCTCAGAAATTAATTATCTGTCTCTAACAGCCAGTGCCGTCTTTTTGCAAATGGGGCAGGAATTCTTCTGCACTAGCCACTGTTTAATACAGGCATGGTGAAAGTCATGCCCACAATCCAGCTTCCCAAGGCCATCTCCATGAACATATTCCTCCTGCAAAGCATTTCCATAAGTGGAAGACAGATCAAATTAAATAGCGAAAACAAGAAACAATAAGACAGAATGAAAAGCTGCATGTAAGAATCAATTCAGTAATCTAACAAGGACTAAGCTACAGTAAAAATAGGCAAAAACAAAACTATGATCTCCATCCCATTTTGATGGTTATCTATTTCATTTTGGGATGTCCCAAAATATAGTTCTCTTTGAAAAGTCAATGAATACAAATACCAATAACTTTCCTACTTACCCTTTACTTAAAATGTTGATACCTTCTTTTACTAAAGTTGAATTAAGGAGGATAGTTACCTACCTATCAAAAAAATTGAGGATAATTTTGGAAACTTGTATCTTTATATTTAAAATAACAACGTAATAAATTATGTTCCCTTAAAAGTTTGGATTTTCTAAACATGACCAACAAAATGACGGACAAGATTTTATTTCATACACCTCACTCACATAGATGTGGTCCCATGTGCAGGACCCACAAGTGGGCTCAAACTTTATATGAGAAGAAGGTATGCGCATCAGGGGCACTAAATTATTTCACAGAATAGAGGTAGTATCAATATCAAAATCAAGAATTACTTTATGAACCACATTGTCTTCTAGTATTCTTCTTTCTAACTACCACTGGAAGGGAGGACAAAAGAATGGCACTTACCTGACAGATGCAGCATGATTCATTCTCCACTGGAGACCCTAATGCGATGGGCTCATATTTTTGCCACCTCAAATTTGCCAAAATAGCTTCGTTGCTAAGTCCAGTGCAAACATTCCCAATTTGCTCTTCCAAGCCCAGTAATTCCTAAGCCAAAAGTTGTTATTTCAAGCTGTTTTCTATAATGAACGGCCAGAAGATTGAAAGTAAAATAATATATTTTTCAAAAAATGCTAAGCTTGTAAGGTACCAATTTTTTTTTTAGAGTTACCTCATAAGACATGTTATCTACATCAAGACGCATGTTCTCATGCATATCATCCTCCTCAGGTACGGCATATAAAACTGAACGGTTAATAACCAGAACATTCTGGAAAATCACCATCAGGTATCAGAACTTGATGAAATCAAAACAAACTGGAACTATTTTGGTAGTGGAAATCCATTCTTGCAACAACTAATAATTATTTTGAGGAAGTGTACAAATATGACATGTTGATAACATCCCTATCAATTTTCCGCTCATACCACCACTAATGATTCTAGCATTTATAACATGAAGAAAAATAATACAATGTTTAGCATTATTGGAGCAATATGGAACTTGATAGCAACATGTAAAGAGATAGCTAATACCTACCCGAAATCGGAAGGTAACACCCCTACGAACAAGTGCCAAGGCATTTAGAACCTGTTACGTAAAAAATAGAGGAACTCAAACATCTGATTAAGTGATAATACACTAATACTGAAAAGGAAAACCAGTTGATGGTGAATAAACTGTTTGCTTATGCTTATAGGGTACAAGATATTTGTTTTCTTTTTCTGGCCAGATATTTACAAGTATGCTTAAAACTACGTGGGTGTAAGCACAAATATTATTACTATAACAGCATTAAAATTGCAAACAGTAAGTGTAATGAGTGTTAAAGGAAATCTCTTCAAAGGTTGAACGTGATAAAACCAGCTATCCATTCCTTACATCATAAATACCAATCCACAATTAGAATTCAGAATAAACTGCAAAGCCAGTCTTCCATTGACAAAATTCTGTTGAGTTGGTAATAAAAATCTGTTTCTAATTTATTCTGAAGGAGAAGGAAAATTTTGGATATTGGGCTTATCCCTGCTCATATAGAAGCTAAAGTTGATTGTGTTTGAAAAATCATAAATAGATTGAAATATATGTGGGTCCAATGAATGAACCTTTAATCACTTAACCATCATTCACAGATTCTCATTTTCCAAAAGAACCTACAAATAATGGTGGTGTTCAGCATCAGAGGATTACCAAGGCCAGAGGGGATCATGGATTACTCATCATAATTTTTTTTTTTAACTATTAATAATTAAATAAAACATTGGCACCAGAACTAAACAGCAAATGTTTCAAGGTATAGAGACACTGTCAACCATTGCTGGTCACTCGCAGAAAATACATTCAAAGGTAGAAAGTACCCTATTTCTTAGCAATGTTTGACGTCATAAAGCTCCCCACATGTAACCATTAACCAGCACACGTTCAACTGAGAACAGGAACAAGTACATCTATAGGCAGTCTATAAAGGGATGTAAAGAAAGCAAGAAAAAATTCCAGAAAGAAAAAACAATCCCAATTCTTAGACAAAGGCTTTGCCTTCTATTTTGGCTTTATAATTATGCCAAAAAAAACCCACCAGAGTGCAGCCTAGTGGTGGGAGGCTTGGGATGAGCTATAGACCCAAACATTCTAGGTTTGGGTCCCCACTAGGAATTCCCTTGGATTACTTCATACACGGTTCTAGCGTGTGGGGTCGTATATCCGTGGTTTACTCCCCAAGAATGGGTCCAAAGAGACTTGCCTTGGCGAGGTTCCACGTCATTAAAAAAAGCCTTAAAAAAAAGAAAAAATTAAAAATGAAACAATATTTAAAGTTTTCCCTATAATAGGATGTGCCAACCAAGAAAATATTCGCCGTAGATGCTCCGAATATTCTCTAGACACATAAGGAAGGTTGCTTGGATAGCTAGGGTTTCCTACCTCCTATAAAAGGTCATATTCCCTTTTATCTTGAAGGTGTGGAGGAATGTGCAGTTTTCATCACAAAAGTTCTTTTGTAGACTCTTAAAGTAGTGAGCCTCCTCCCCATTGGCAGCAGACATCTACTGAGCCTTTGACTTCAGATTCATATGGAGTTTCATCATTCTTTATTTGGAGAAGATCATGGTATGACTCCACTCTTATTCCGCCAATTTTTCCATTTCTTCTTCCAATTTGTTTTAGATCCATTTTCTCTCTAATTTCCAATCTTTGAAATCCACCAATAGCCCTATATCAGAGCACCTTCTCAACAGCCTTTGTAACTAGATAGTATTTGTCCCCCTTTCAAAGGAGGGCTTTGGTTCAACACAATATCGTGTTGACTTGGGGTATTAGGAGTTTTCTATATCGAAAGGAGGGTGACTCTTCCTTTCCCATCTATATTATATTTTCAAGTTTTTAAAAGATTAAAAAAAGTCCCTTTCTTGTGCAAAGTTTGTGCTCCAATAGAAATTATACCATAAACCTGGTGTGCTACATCTCCTTGTCATATAAATATTGCAGCTGGGTCTGCCTTCATGTGAGAGGAAGGTGTAGTATGCTAGGTGTACTGGATAATTTCACGTGTTTTGCAACCTCCCAACACAAGAAAGAAATTAGATTTGGGTTGGCTTCACCCAATTCTGCATTATCTACTAATCAATTTCTTTTCAATGAGATCTCATCTATATGACTTCCAGAAAAATTATCAAATAGCTGCAACTTTTTGAAAAATTTTAAGTTCTACTATATATGTATGTCTGTATTGAACATACCTCAGCTACCAGTCTACTACTGCTTTGAGAGGCACTGATGGACTGTAATGCAGGGGGATTTTCAGGATGACCACTAGCTTGTCTCCCAAGTCTTGCTGCTATCAGTTCTGACCTCAGACGTATTTGAGGAGGTCTCACATGACCAGCTCTTGTTGAAAGCTCCATTCCCCTCAATGCTGGAGAAGTCCTTAAATTTAGTGGGTAGTAACCACCCTGCCCACTAGATTCAGCCATGTTGGGTTCAGGAACCCTGGTAGGAGCAACTGTGAAAGGAGCAACTGAAAGAGTTCCATTTCTAGAACCATTAGCAATGGTTCTAGGAAAGTTTGAATTCCTATTGACATTGCTAAAATATCTGGGATTCTGTCCCACATTTCCCCTTTCAGTTTCAGGAGTAAGTAGGGTGTTCCATGGAATGTTCATTGAGTTCAGTTCTTGCTGCAAAGTGTCACCACCATTGACAGCATGAACAGGAGGCATGGATCCCACACCATGTCTTAACCTCATCAAATCACTCCATGGGGAAGGCTGAAGATGTTGCAACGCAATAGGAACATGCGCCGAAGGGTGCACTGGATAAGTCGCATTAACTTGTGATGTTGCTGCTGAGCCTGAGTTCGCAGATCGATCAAACGGAAAAAACACATATGGCTGAGCGGATGAATGCAAATGAGAATTTCTTGGGGTCCCACTCACCACCATACTAGGTGGTACAAAATCTTGTACATTTGCACCTCTCCTCAGACGGATATTTCTCTGGGAACCTTGTGCTTGTCCTGCCCCACTTGAAGTTCGGTGCACACCAGAAAATGCTCCCGTTAGGCCAATGTCAAGTCTATTCTCCAAATGTTCTGTTTGACTTATATTTGGAGGAATAATCAAAGGAGTTGATATATTCAAGCTGCTGTTGGCATTTCCTTGAGTGGGAACAGCTTGCCATTCAGAATTTCCAGAACCTTGTGCAGTGCTTGAACTTTCACCCAAAGACATTAGTCCAGGAGCATCTTGAGGTGCTCTTCTTTTGCAGGGTAGCCGCCTACCTTCTAATGATAGACTCTCTCTGCCATCATTTTCTTCCAACATATGTCTTGCAAGTCCAGAAGATATAATGTGTGGGATAGAAGAATTGCTGGAATGTGGATTCTGATCAGCTTCTAGTCCATCAGGTTTAAAAAGGTGCAGGCTTAAACCTTCCCCCATATCCTGGTTGAAATCTCTGTTATTGCTCTCATTAAAGGCATTCAAGTCTATGTTCCAAGGGAGAGCACCAGAATTGGCCCCTTGCATAATTGATAGCCTATTTGTGACCTGATCATTATTTGGGATTATATTTGCAACCTCTTGAAAAGGAGCAACATTTAGCTCAGAATGCCTTCCTTGAAACCTTTGACCAGTTCGATCAGAGGCACTAGCAGAAGAAAGCCATCCATGTCTGCCGAGCAACTCCTGAGCACTGCTCTGGTATTGGGCGTTCAAACTGGAACTAGATTGGCCCACATGGCCTATAACAGAATGCCTATCATGAACTGAAGGATCAGTTGCAAACACATTATTCTGAAGAAACCCAAGATTGTTGACATCCGGCCCATGGTCAACGTAAAACATTTGAGGAAATGAGTTGGAGGTGCTTCCTTGACCATTCATCTTGGCCTACAATAGTCACTTCAGAGGTCAACAGATTGCCAGAGGGAGTTTAAACAGAAAGTCTTCTCCACAGACCTGAAATCACAGCACCTGGAATAGAGTTAGATCGGGATATTAATTTTTTGATAATTTGATAGTTGCAATGGGGGAGGGGGGTTTGAATTATGTACATTTCTGTTGGAAACACTAGGAGGTGCTAGTTTAGCTACAAGGCTCATGGCTAGATCTGGAATAATTTAAATCTACTAGTTTCATATCTACAAAGCTACACAAATGAAAAGATTTACAATTTGAGACATCAAGAGCATAACTTTCTGCAACTGAATCACATTTACAAAACTGGAGAGAGAGAGAGAGAGTTTTCTTAGAAAAGTCAAGAGAGTATCAACTTTCCATTTCTTATCATAGAACTTTCAGGATTTTCCAGATGCATATATTTTAAATTTTATCTTACTTAGTTTTTTTTCCTTTTTATTTTTGTATCTTGTTTCTCTAGTCATTCATCAAAATATCCCTCCAATCCACGTCTCAACTAAATTTAGTTACCAACATATTGTCTCTTCATTTTCTACAATATACTCTCAAAACATCCAGAAGTTGCTGAAAATAAATCTGTTTTCCTCCATCTCATTAATATTTGAATGTCAAAGAAACCTCCAAAGCACATCTTTGCTTCAGCTATTCATCTCCTCATTTTCTTAGTCTCTACCCAACGAGAATTTTAACAAAACACTGGAAAGAGATCTCTGTAAAGTAACTATCTATCTTCAATTCATCATTCTCATCAGCAGCCCACCTTGATTCATGTTCCTACTAACGTAGCATTGTCTTGAGTCTTTTTGGTCCAAGTTATAGTGAGAACTTTAATGTCACTGCTACAAAACCTCATCTTGAATAGACTAAAACTACAAGATAACCCTCCCTAGAAACCAATGATAACAAGCCTAAGAAACCGACAGATATTTCACCAAACTACCCCCTTATAACTTGTTCTGTTTGGGTAAGTTTTATAGATGATTTATTCTCTATAAACAGTCCAAACTCTAATTTTCTCACACATAGGCACATTAACTATGTATACCCTTTCAAGCAAGTAGCTTTTAAAAAAATCTTAAATTTCTAATAAATTTACTTGACTAACCAAACAAACTAGTTTTTGGCAAACATTCACCCTAATAAAAATGAAATGGTATCTAGGCTGACAATATAACTAGTCAATAATTTCACAGCCCTTTCCATAACTTCTCCAATTTCACCAAAATGTGATGAATTTGACAGGTTTCCTGTAAGTTATCATCTTCGTACCATTTTTCCAAATGAAATGGTATCTGTGTTGAAAGTACTAATGAGTTGAAATGGCAGGTGTCCCACAAGTTATTGTCTTCAACAATTTCATCAAGTGGATTAAAAAAAAACACCCTACTTAAGTATGTTCCTTCCCTTACTCGGTTTCTAACATCCTCCAAATGTGTCAATTGAAGTCTAGATGTTAGTCTGCAAGTAAAAGTGTAAAATAATTTATCAAATGATGAGTTAAAGAAAAGATGGAATGCCATTTATTGACCTTCAAACTGGTTTCATTCAACCCGATCAGTAACAAACACAGAACTACATAAATCTCCTAGACTAACAAATTGCTTTAGCAGAATAGGTCGGAGGGTCTTAATAGGTAATTATAATTTATAAATTAATTGATCATGTTATATCATCCAAAATGAATCATGAAGAATTCTCATTGGTCCAATGATCTAGCCATAAACCCCTAACAGCAGTGCAGATATCAGCAAGAATACATGCTTTACAGTTACTAAATAGCTACCATACTATGAGACCAATCAAGGAGGGAAAAATACTTAAAATAGAGTTTTTATGAGGGAAAGAGCAAGGAAAAAGAAGATTGAAGAACAAACCCTCTCCAATCAATATTGTCAACAATAAAGAATGAGTTGATCTACTGAATAGGCCATATGAAACATATAATAATTATTAAAAAAACACTAAATTGAGATCTAGTTGAGTTTCAATAACCATTGGAGCATATGAATTCGAAGCCTTAGATCACAAATGTCACCTAAATTAAAATTTTCAAAAAAAGTTTCAAGCTTCTAGATTTTCACTATAAAAAATTAAATTGAATAATTATTTCTTATTTCATTAGTCATTACAAACAAAAAGTTTCAATCTTCAAGATTTGTACCTCAAAAATTAGATTGATCATGAAAAATTAATTTAACATTAAAACAACTTGCAAGGACCTTCTCAAAGAACCACGTTTCATCCCAAAACCAACATATAAAAATAGTTCTCTCTCTCTCTCTCTCTCTCTCTCACACACACACACACACCCATATCAATTGATTTTAAACAAACCATAAATGATAAATCAAATTGAATAAAATTAAGTCCCCACTTCAAAAACACGAACCTTAGAAAAAAGAAAAAGAAACCATCAGATAAACAGGCACTAGATTATAATTCACTAATCTCACATACAACCACTATAAAGAAAAGGGTTTATAGCTATTATACCCAGTATAGCTGAGAGTCGGTGGACACAGGAAATGAAGCTTAGGCCACAACCCACCACTAGTTTCTTCTTCTTCTTCTTCTTCTCCTTTTCTCTCTATCTCTCACTTTCTCTGTCACCCTTTTGCTTTTGTGTGAACAAACTGAAGGAAAAGGGAGCAGCTTTATAGATTGGATTGGAGGGGTGGGACAGTGGTAAGAATTGGAGTGTATCTAAGGAGGATAATAATGTGGAAATAGTGAAATTATCAAAGGAGGATGGTATGGAATCATTATTGCATTTTTCAAAAACAGACAATTTTGGTGGTAAGGTGGCATTTGTGGCTGCTAACCAATTGTTTGCAGTTTCAGTTTTGAGACCTCACTCACTAAGCCTCGTGTCACTTTGCTGCATGTCTCTCTTTCTCTCTCTCTCTCTCTGAAAATACATGGAAAGTGGAAACAGCTCAGGTCTCCACCAAGTGTCCGTTCTATACTCTTCTTGAACGCTTTGTTTTCTTTTTCTCTCCTATGGATTTTGATTTTTTCCCTCCTCATGTCTATCTGGGTTGGAACTTTCCTTGATAGAAAAGCTTCACAAGCCTCTCTCTCTCTCTCTCTCTCTCTCTCTTCACATGTTTAATCCAATTATGACCCTTTTTTTAGGTTTATTTTTGCTCACTTTTTATTTTTTTTGCCTTTTTTTTAATTGACCCTTGATTTTTTTTTTAAATTTTTTTTGTTAAACCAAAAATTTAACATAATTGTTTCTAAAAAAAAAAAACATAATATATAATTACAAAAGCTTTTTTTTTAGATAAATTACAAAAGCTAGTATTATTTATTCATTAATCTTAATTAATTGGATTTTATTTTTTTTTTCTGATAATAATAAATTTTACCAATTGAACTAATTAGAATCTACCATTTAAAGTTTAAGTTAATGATTGTTATATGATATTTTAGATACTATAGATAAAATGACTTCTATTTAGTTATTAAATAATGATAGTTTTTTTGTAGTAGTTTATTATAAAACAATTAAAAAGACGTTATTCTGTTAATTTCATCAATAGTTAATAATTAATAATTTCGAACTACTAAATCAAGCTAGACTTCCTTAATAATTAAAATTTTACCAAAAAAAAAATGCTTACAATTTACACACTTCAATGGCAATGGAGTCTTCAAAATCAAGGAATATGAGGTTTATTTATATTTAAGCACAATAATTAAAGCAACAAAAAAAAAAAAAAAAGGTTCATAGCCAATTATTTAAGTTTTTGAATAGGACAATTATGTAAATTTTTTTCCATGACAAATATTATTGTTATCATTCTTTAAAAATAATACAAATCCTCTATTTCACTTTATACTTTATCAATCACAATTTGACACGTATTTTTTTTTTTTTTCATACTTAACTTTAGTTATATATAAAAAAAAAAAATTTTAAAAAAGTCAAATGAATATATGATAAGTTATGATTAGTAAAGTATAAAATGAAATACAAAAATGATGAGGAATGATTTGAGTATTAATGATAAAGAAATAATAATTGACAACTGCACACCCTTGGTGCGGTGGTCACTCTACAAGTATAAATACTTGTGAGGTATAGGAGATAAGAGCCGAAATTCAAGTTTCCAAGAGAGAGCTTCACACACATATACATTTAGATTAGGTTATAATATAAATTCTATCTTGTATAAAAATAATAATAATAATAATAATAATAATAATAATAATAATAATAATGACAGCAATAATAATCAGTTACAATATGTGATTGTCTCTTTTAATTTCTTACCATCTTTGTCCAACCAAAATGCATTAAAGTCAAACTATTCAAGTACTAATAAAAATATTGATGATCTTACCATCTTAAAAAAGGTGCAAATTTATGGAATAGATACACTTTCCAGGGTTCAATAAATAGCAATAAATACAGTTCATAATGATCTTCTAGTTGTATAAATTAAAGGATTTTGTTAATGAATACCTGAGAGTAATTGTTAAAATACATTCAATTTTTTATTAAATAATATTTTTATACATTTTTTTCTTAAAAATACCATCAAATTTTACACATAAATGATATATCCCCCCCCAAAAAAAAAAAAAAAAAAAACTAAAATGAATTGTGTGTGTAAGGTGATATATCATTAACAAGTGTATTTCTTTTTTGGTAAAGGTTATGTTGACGAAGGTCTCTTTGTTGCTCTAGACCCTTCAAAATGAATCATTTTGCATGGACTTTCCAATTATCTATCACCAGGGACGGACCCAAGTGGGGGCCCAAGGGAGCTGGGCCCCATTGGGTCAGTCCCTGGTGATAGATAAAAAAAAAAAAATTATTAGTTTTTATATATTTCATTTTTATAATTGGACCCCCTTTTCAAAACTTTAGGCTCCATTCTCCTTAATAAGCCTAACTAGTTTCACTCAAATAGCAACTATACAATCTAAAAACTTAACAAAAATAATAAAACATTCACAATAGTAATTGTA
Organism: Quercus robur; assembly: GCF_932294415.1. Classification (NCBI taxonomy): domain Eukaryota; kingdom Viridiplantae; phylum Streptophyta; class Magnoliopsida; order Fagales; family Fagaceae; genus Quercus; species Quercus robur. The sequence goes on from NC_065539.1 coordinate 12,326,831, forward strand.
TTTTAGCAAAAAAAAAAAAAAAAAAAAACTATTTTATCACCAACAGACCAAAAAAATATGTGTTATTGGAGTAATTAAAACTAAATTTTTTGCAACTACAGTAAATTGGTATAAATACCGATTGACTTAGCAAATTGTTAAAAATAAAATACAATATTTTATTAAAATTATATCTCTTCCTTCAATTAAAAAACTCAAATTCTCTCGCTTCTTTTATTATTTTAATGAGTTGTTTATATTATTTTAAATGAAGTGATAAAAAAAATAGAACATTTGATATTAGGTGTATTGTAAAGTGAAGTGGTAAAATAGATAAAGTAGTTTTTTGAAGTGCTAAAAGCTAAAATTTTTAGCATTACCACTGTGAATGCTCTAACTTAAAAAAAAAAAAAAAAATCATAACCAGCCTAGTATTAAAAAATTTTTTTTTTTTTTTTTTTTTGCTTTTTATTAGTAAATGATTTCATCTTAATGTATTTAGAAATAACAAATTTGAGTATTTATAAATTTTTGATACTATATGAATATCTATTTGAAGTTTTTTTTTCTTTATATTCCTACCCTTACGAGCTTAAAATCCTAAGTTTATCCTTGTTTATGACTCATGCAATTTTGAGACCAATATTTGGACAAAGTCAAAATTAAGTAAAATTTCATGATGAAGTTTGTGAAATTTTTTGTGTTTTCGTGATATCACTCGATTTATATTCAGTTTTCATGATCAATCACTCGTTTTGAAAGGAATTGAAATTTCTTAGCATTGGTGTAAAAATCGTTTCAATTAGACGGTGGGATTTTTTGGTCAAAGCAGGTCAAACCTTGTAGTTTGCTATAAAACTCCTAGGCTTGTCGCAGTTGAATAGATTTTGACCAATTTGAGGTGTTCAGAGTCAGAGGGATTCGTGGTCCAAATTATTATTTTTATATTAAAATTAGGGATTCATTGGTTTTCATATCTAGGTAGTAAAACACTTGTAGGGAGGTAAAACAGGGTAGCGACACTTGGTGTAAGCAAGCAGTTAATTTAATATTATAAATATATATATAAATATATATATATAAATATATATATTTACACTGAAAATAATTTGTTTTATATGTTGATTAAGATCACGCCTAAGGAGAAGTTTGAACTTTGTGCTGAAATAGTTGGAATGAATTTTAATTAAAGGGTTGGATTGTAGCATTTTTCATTAATGAACTGAAAAATGCTACACTACTGAACCAAACCCATTTAGTGCGTATTGTGTTGAGGTTGGCTATGCATTCTATTTGGTTCAGGAAGCCTCGTAGGATTTGGAGCGGTGAGAAAATGAGATTGTAAAGATTAGACAACATTCCAGGGCCGGCTGAAGCTATAGGCCACTTAGGCAGTGGCCTAAGGCCCCCACTGATAAAAGAGGCCCCCAAATAATAATAATATATTATATAATATCCCATTAAAAAATTGTATAGTTTCAAAAAAATTGTCTTAATCTTGAATATTTTCTCACACATGAAACTTATTCCGATATTGATGGTTTAGATTTATTTTTAGAACTAAAAGTTTTAAAAGAAGTTTTGCAAATAAATGAAAACTCTCCAATTAATGTACTAAATTATATAAAGAGGCTAGAATCTTTTTCAAATGCATGTATTGCTTTCAGAATATTACTAACTATACCTATTACAGTTGCTTTTGCATAAATAAGTTTTTCAAAATTAAAATTAATAAAATCCTACTTAAGATCAACTATGTCATAAGAAAGATTAAGTGGATTAGCCATATTACCAATTGAAAAGGAAATGTTAGCGGAACTTGAATGTAAAAATTTAATTAGTAATTTTGCCTCTCAAAAGGCAAGAAAAATAAATTTTAATTGGAAAAAATATATGAATTTATAATTAAATATAATAAAAAGCCCCATTTAAAGATTTCGCCTAAGGCCCCCAAATTCATTGAGCCGACCCTGCAACATTCTTATATAAACTCGAGTAGTATGTCTGTTTTTTTTTTTTTTTTTTTTTTTTCCCGGTAAAACAGAGAATTCAATTAAAACTAAAGCATAACAAGAGTCTCAGGGCAGTGCCAGTTAAGATACAATCCTGATAAATCAAAATCAACAAAAGACTGAATGTGTTTTTTGCTGCATGCTTATTGTAACCATGTACGGCAGGTTGTTCATTCCTCATGAAAATTCTAGTGAGGCTGAGGCATGAGGTTAACTGGGCAAAAATGGGAAAATAACCCCTTTTTAAATTATTATGTAGCAAAATACTATATTATATTGTTATGAATTTGTAACTCAACATCAACATGGCAAAATAACACATTTTTTAAATTATGTAGCAAAATACTGTTGTTTTGAATTTGGAATGTCGAGTTCCTAGTAGAATTCGACATTAACAATGTTGACTACTATGCATATTTTGCCACTTAAATTTTTTTGAAAATTTTGCAAAGTCAAGTTCCATTTTAAAATGTGTATAAAATTTAATATTACTAATGTCGAGTTCCAAAAGAATGATATTTTGTTAGATAGTTTAAAAATGGCTTAGATGTGATTTTTTTTTTTTTTTGGGATGAAAAAAGATGTGATTTTTTGTACATTAGTTTTACCTGTCTACAGAGTACGAGGAAACCGAATGTTTTCCAACTGCTGTTGTATTCTTTGTCAGAAACAAAATCTCTGAAACCCTATGGCTCCCATCACAATCAAGAAACCTGATAAACTTCCTTTGCCAATTGAAGTCACAATAACCAACGAAACGAACAAAACCCAACTATCAAATGATCACAAAGAAAAAGATTGAGCAACGAAAATTAGATTAGTTTGTTAGCATGTTTTTATGTCCTGGGGTAGGATAGTAATTTTATTTTTTTGAGAAGGTGGGGTAGGATAGTAATTGTCTTAAGTATTTAATAAAATATAGATTAGTTGGAGTATATTTTAGTTTTGTTAGACCCAATAGTAAATAGTGATTACCACATATTGTTAATATTAGGTGTGGGGGCTAGTTACTCAGGAAGTATTGTTAAAAGCGGTATTAACTAGGCCTATGGCCCTATCGAAGAACGTTGGCCCATCCAAGGAGGCCCAAATGAGGCTATGAGTAGAATAAAGCTGAGAGAGGAGTTGAGACAATGTGAGATGGGTCCAATAAGTGTCCGAGGACAACAATATCCTCGGCAACATATATCCGAGATGAATCTGAGTACCTTATCATCACGAACTTACTTCGGGACTACTTCACAGCTAAGAATGGGACATTGGATCAGGGATAAGGATAAAAAGGCAGACAAATATCTTCAAAGGCTGCGACCTCCGCATTAATTGTCTCTCAACCAACTCTCTGGCCATATTAATGTGGAAGTAATGCCTGAACAGTGATCAGACAGCCTTACAGCTACTAGTTGATGGTTCCAGGAAGTGTTGGATGAGACAGGAAGGAATTCCCCTAATCTAGCATACACGTGTGTGGTAAGGATGACACGAAGATTGCAGTATATAACCTGGAAGAATGCACTGAAAGAGAGATTGGAACCCTGATACAATAGACTTCTTGAAGAAAACGATAGAACAAAAAATAACCTAGTTGGTCCCGAGGACAAATTAGATAATCTTGTCTGTGTCATATCATCCTGAATCGTTAAATTTAATTGTTTTTCTTTTGGGATAAATCTAGTTCTTCAACCCACGCTCTACAAATTTATTGTTTAGGGTCGTTAACGTTTGAGCCCAATCCGATTTTGGGATCAATACAATTTCAGTCTCTACATTAGGTATTTTTTAGTGCACCTTATTGTTAATGGTATTATTATTAATGGTATGGATTTAATATTGTGTAATTTATTTGGTTTTTATTTATTTATTTTATTATTTTTTTAAGTTTTAATCTATATCGTCTGCTCCTGATAATAACTCTTTATCACCAGGCCAAGACACCAGTCAGTTTTTTATATAGGCGGAGATTGAACTCCAGAACTCTTATACAACCATCAGAGACTTTACCAGTTGAGCTAACTGGAACCCACATAATTTAATTTATTTGGTTAAAGATAGCCTTTAATAAGATTGACTTGCATTTTAAGTACGCATGATGGAAATGTTCCTAACCTCTACTTGTTAAGGTATTAGTTTGGCCCATTAAAACCAATACATCGTGATACCTCTCTTCTCCTCATTTATATAGATTTCATATATTGTATTTGTTAAATATTAGTTATGATATATTCCATGTTGAATATGCTTGAATAAATGCAGAAGAGGGAAGCATAAAATAGGAATACAAGAACATGAGTTACGTGGTTTAGCCTTACAACCTATGTTCACGGAGGAAATCCTTAAAGGTTATATCTTTATTTTATAAGCAGTGGCGGAGCCACGTTGGGGCTGAAGGGGCCCCCCCATTTTGAAAAAAAAAAAAAAAAAGAGTAGATATATTGAAATATGAGTTATTCCAACCAATTAAACAATTTTCAAGACTAAATATGCTTTTTCCGCCCCCCCCCCCCCCCCCCCCCCACCCCCCAAATTCTGAACAAATATTTAGACATTCACCAATCACCATTATTTCAACAAATAAAAAAAAAAAAATTCAAGTTAAAAAATAGTTTTAAGGCTTACTACAGTCAACTTCACAATGTGAGGCCGTGATTTGCCTCTAAAATCTTCATAGGAAGGGTACCTATTTGCACCACCATGCAATTGCAAACACCACCAGGTTCTTCTGGCATAGGTGATTCTATGACATTTTATCTCCCTCTGTCTCTTGTGTCTCAACTCAACTAGTTTACTTTTTAATTTACTCTGTTTCCTCTTTGCTTCTTCCGTTATTTACGAATCAAGTGGTGTGTTACACTTGCAGTTTTAATCTAACCATCCAATTAGTTAATATCTCCAAGGCTCCACCACGTGTATGATTAAGAGGAAATGTATACAAAAGTAAGTGCACAAGTTTAGAATCCCAAGGTTTTTTTTTTTTTTTTTCTTCTTCTTATTTTTAGATTTTTCTTCTCCTGTGTGTATATATATAAAATTGTTATTAAAATAATAAATAAATTATATAACATTAGAAATACAATATAATAAATTATTAGTAAACCTGATAAAAATATACTAATATATATTGTGGGGGCAGAGAATTCGCGGCCCAGGCCTACTCTACATTAGGGCCCAGGGCCCAAGCCGAGGAGAGCCATTGCCGAGGACGACCTCATGCTCGGCACCTCACGAACTGCCTGAAGAAAGGGGCAAACTGAGTGTAGGGGCAGGGCAAGGGAAAAAGCTGCCAACATCATAATACAAAACCCTGTATCTGACAAGCCCATACTCTAAACCATGCCCTTTAACTTTCCTAACGACCCCAAACTACTCTAGGTATGGGTTGACAGGACAGGTCTGCACCCCAGAAAAGTGAAACTTACACGTGGACTCTAAAGGGGGAAACAAACACCAGTATAAAAGGAAAAACCCCCCAGAAGAAAGAGGGACTCCCTCCCCCGGTGAAAGGGAGAAAGGGAAGGATATAAGGCTCCTCGGACACCGTCCGAGGACTTAAGTCCTACAACCCGTACTAATGGAGGGCTTAGCTAGTCAAGCCAAGCTTGCCCATATAAGAACTTCCATAGACGCCACAATTAAACCGTCCACCTGTGCCCAAGGTCATACCTTTCAAGCCCACTCTCTACAAATCATATTGTTGGGGCCCTTTGCATACGAGCCCAGCGTCATTCATGGGTCGTTACAAATCATGTCCCTACAATTGGCGCTGTCTGTGGGAAAGGCTTGCGCGTTGGCTCAGGCGGCGGCGGAGTTGAGCCTTTGTCAAGCAAAGGTCTGCGAGGGTGCCTTCATTTCCAGCGACATGTTGTTGTTGTTCCAACATAAGTTTCCACTAGGAGCTATGCCTGGCAGTGCCAAGGGCACGGGCAATTCTAGGGGCTTCTAACATCAAGCTAACCCCTCCCCACCTGGGTCAAGGGGCTAACCTTTGGAAATTAAATCAATAAATAAATAAATAAAAATACAAGTTTTGGACAGAACCAAGGCCTTGTATGGTCCTCGGACTCAAGCCTCTGGGGAAACCAACTACTTAGAAGAAAACTACAAGTTTTGGACAGAACCAAGGCCTTGTATGGTCCTCAGACTCAAGTCTCTGGGGAAACCAACTACTCAGAAGAAAAACTACAAGTTTTGGACAGAACCAAGGTCTTGTATGGTCCTCGGACTCAAGCCTCTGGGGAAACCAACTACTCAGAAGAAAAACTACAAGTTTTGGACAGAACCAAGGCCTTGTATGGTCCTCGGACTCAAGCCTCTGGGGAAACCAACTACTTAGAAGAAAAATTACAAGTTTTGGACAGAACCAAGGCCTTGTATGGTCCTCGGACTCAAGCCTCTGGGGAAATCAACTACTTAGAAGAAAACTACAAGTTTTGAACAGAACCAAGGCCTTGTATGGTTCTCGGACTCAAGCCTCTGGGGAAACCAACTACTTAGAAGAAAAACTACAAGTTTTGGACAGAACCAAGGCCTTGTATGGTCCTCGGACTCAAGCCTCTGGGGAAACCAACTACTTGGAAGAAAAATACAAGTTTTGGACAGAACCAAGGCCTTGTATGGTCCTCGGACTCAAGCCTCTGGGGAAACCAACTACTTAGAAGAGACAATACGAGGTTTGGACACAACCTGGACGTTAGATGGCCCTTAGAATCTACCCCGGGAAAGAGTTCCCCATTTGATAGTTGGGCTAATCCCAGGACTGCATGGATTCCCCAACCTACCCTCGGATTCTCAGTACCAAGGGAATTGGTGCAACTGCAATATAGGGCCATACGTTATCAAAACACAGTTAAAGTCCCCCACTGCTCGGCTACCCTCTCGAATGAATTATTTAAAGTTTATCATTCTCGGACGGTCGCCTTACATGCATTACGGAGTGTTCAGCTGTTATCTCGGTTAGTTTCATGAGTTTAATCTACTGGGAATTATCATTATTATGCCTGGTAATGTCGATAAATTAGAATTAGTAGAGTTCTGTTTCAGGGTTTCCTACTCTAAGTATCATCGAAGGAAAACACACATATAGCACACCCATTCACAAAATAATTGTTGCAGAAAGGAAAAATATTTAAAAAGAAATAAAGTCATCTTTTATTAAGACAAAGGGATAGTACAGCGTACAATGAAAGAGCTTAAATAAGCTCATACTGAAACTAACTACACAAGCGAAAAGAAAAGATACAAGGGAATGAAGAAAAAAGCCGAAGAAGAGGTGCAGAGAAGAGACGTGCTGCCGCTTCAAAATTTCGTCTAAGGGAGCCATTCCTCAATACTTTTACATGCCTATAACTCAGGCAGCCAAAGAGCCCAACTCAGGGCTTGCACCGTTGAAGAAAAGGCGCAGAAAGCCTGACTTCGGGCTAGCGCAACTGAAGAAAAGGTGCAGGGAACCCAACTTGAGGCCAGCACCGTTGAAGAAAAGGTGCAGGCAGCCGGAAGTTGATGGGCCTCCACGTAACCACGCCTGCAATATAGCAGACGGCGCTGATGGCGGAAAACTTTACTTCTGACGCACCAAGAATCTGGTGCGACCAGTACCTGCTTTGGATTTTGACTAAAAGAAGGAGAAATACCATTTCCCCCTTTGTCAAGACGGAAGATTTTCTTGAATCTGTGCCTCCCTTGCCCAGACCACGCCACCTTGAGTCTCGAAAGGACCCGGCGCCTCTGTGGCGGATGGAGTTCCTTTACCCCTGTCCATGTCTTGAACATATTGCACAAAAGGTGGATAGCACTGAAGACGAAAACTGTGATTATAGCTAAAGGGTTATGATTTTGAAGAGAATCGAAGGGTTTGTGTGTAAGGAAAATAACCTCTTATCCTACTTATATAAGAGGTAAGGTGGGGGCATTCTATTCATGCAGCTTTCCAAGGAATGCTACGGACAAGGTAGAGTTGGCTCAATTTCCAACGCCATTCGCAACCGTAGGATCTGAAAATCCTCGTGAAGGCGCGCCTTGAGTTTTGAAGCGTCAAAGGACTCCACGCGAGTGGGTAAAGGAATGCCTCTAATATAGCACGTCTCCCATGTAAATGGAAAAACACAAATCTTAGTAGAGTACAGAATCTGAACAAGCTATGATGTAAGCCCAACATTACCAAAACCCTCCTCCCCGACTAAAAG